>NW_007252929.1:311300-313716 GCF_000164805.1 Carlito syrichta
CTGCAGTGGCCGGGAATGGCCACTGCACTCCAGTCTGGGCGACAGAGTGAGACTCCAACTCAAAATAAAAAATAAAAATAATAAATCAAAATTACCCAGGCGTAGTGGCACACACCTGTAGTTCCAGCTACTTGGAAGGCTGAGGCAGAAGGATCACCTGAGCCCAACATATTAAGGCTGTGGTGGCTGTGAGCGTGCCACTGCACTTCAGCCTGGGCGATAGGGTGAGACTCCGACTCAAAAAAAAAAAAAGAATTTTGAGAACAGTGAAGCAGTATACTTCACTTTGTCTAGGTCTGTCACATTATCTATAGGCCGTAATAAACTGATTACTGAATTCTCTTAAATTTTAAGGAAAGAAACGTAAAGAAATTTTTTTGAATAAATGGAAACTACAAAATTTTTGTGTGATAGTTTCTAAAAATCTTGAGGATCTATTTATATATATTACTTTAATGCAAAGAAATATTAAAGATGTCTGTTATTTCATTTTTTTCTCAGATACACCTGTAAGGTCTGAATGGAGTGAACTTCAAAGTCAGGAACAGTCTGAACAAAAAATATCTGAAGTAAGTTCTTTTGAGATTGGAATAGCTATAGTTAACATTTTTACCTTTTTGTTAACTTACAGTTGTTTGTTAAAATAACTGTCATCTTAAGACCATTAAATATAGTTTATAATTCTTGATCAGCAATTATTTTACTAAGACTCTAAATGAAAGCATATATAAAAAACATGGGATCTGAAAAGTTTTAAAGAGCAACCTGATTCCATTTTACATTTAGCCATCACTTTAGAGTATTATTTTCTGAAGCTGGTTTTGATATTTGTAAATTATGCCATGTTTCAAATAATTTTGTAGGTATGAATGGAACAGGATTTACTATATTCAGAGTCACAGTACTTTCTTAGATTCTTAAATTCCTTCCATTTTAAAACCAGGCCCATGCTCTTCCCCTTTGGTTTTTCTGGACACCTGATATTTCTTTGACATTCAAGAAATATTTTGGTAGTTAAATATTTTGGCTGTGGGAAATAGCACTTTTTGTTAACGTTAATATTTTTCATATTTTCCCCCATATTTTAGTATCTCTGAAATCAGACTATATCTTATAATTGATTTTAACACATAATGATTGAGTTTAACTGGCACATAAAATAATGATAGCGCATAATAATGATGTCTTATAATCAGTGATATAGTTGATGAAATGTGGTAGGTGACTGACAAAGTGCAGCTGTATCTGTTCCTTCATGCAGTAGCTCCTGCTTTTTCAATTTTCATCCAGAAATATTAACTCCCCGTATAAAACAGTATAACATTTTAAATATTTGTCTAACTGAAAACACAATTGTTTTACTTTCCTCTGATGCTGAAGATCTTGATTCTTGAGATACATACCCATAGCAGACCTGCCTTTCTCTTATTTGTACATAATATTAATGTATTGTAATAGCTATTAAATATCTTCCTTATAGGGCTTGATAACTTCTGGAAATGAAAAATGTGGTAAGTAATTGGATTTTTTCATTTTTTCCTATAGATTTTATAGGTTAATTTCTATTAAATATCATGTCTCATGATTCATGAGATATTTGGTTATTTCTGTGTATGAAAATATCTAAGACAACTCCTCTAGAAGCTTAATATATGTGTATTATATCATGGAAAGTCATGGGAGCACTATTATCAATAGTTACAACCTATGGGAAAAAACTTTTTTCATAATTTTCTGGTTTTTTATTTTCTGTGATTTTTAAAAATACCAAGAAGCTAGATTCAAACTTGAATAAATGCCTCAGATTTACCTAGATGATGGAATTCACTCCATAAAAGCATATTGTTTTAGAAATCTTCCTTTTTAGGACTGTTCTATTTATTTGTGGACTAATAAAATTATGTAGCTCCAACCAATAATATAATGCCATAAATTTTTCTACCGTATTACTTGTTGTTAATTTTTATAAGTCAGCAAATTACTCACCAAACATCCTAGCCTATACAGTTCCTTCAGTTCACCTGGTGTCTCTTCTCCTACCCTCCATTCTGCTTCAGCTCTTCCCATGATTACACCCTGGATCATGGCCTTATGGGTCTATTTCATATCATAAACTCTATTACTCTCTGTCCCTTTTTATAATGAAAAGACCAGGAACTTTAGACCCAGGCCAGCCTGGGCTGGAGTTTCACTTTTGCCGTTTTACTTACAAGGTGGCTTTGGGCAAGTTACCAGTTTTTTAAGCCTCCATTTCCTTATCTTTGAAATGGAGATAATAATAACCTACCTTAGAGGATTGTTCTAAAGGTTTAATTGAATTAATTTCATTAAACAACAATATAATGTATCAAACACTATACCTGGCACATATTACTGCTACTCCTAGATCTCTGGATCTTCTGTTTATTCTTTTTTT
>NW_007252929.1:313830-326572 GCF_000164805.1 Carlito syrichta
GGTCTCCCTGCCCTGGCGGGTCTCGAACCCGCGGGCTCAGGCAATCCACTCACCTCAGCCTCCCAAAGGCACGGGATTACAGGCTGAGCCACCGAGCTCGGCTCTTCTATTTATTCTTAAAGTCTGTCAACTTCTCTTTAGTTTCTCTTCCTTCTCTGTCCTACATAAATGCCACCCACATCACTCTAGTTACACTCATAGTTGTCCTTAACTTTCTTGCTCCTAACTCCCCATACTAGTTTATTAGATCTCTCATTACTGAATGCTGCTAGAGCATTCATTTTCACAGACTGAACCTACAACACTGATTTTTCATCCACTTCTCCTATATACTCTAGTTGATACCCTTTCCATTTCCCCTGAGTTTTCCAAACCTTTACTTCTAAAATTATTGATCCTCTTATATGACCTTTACTTAACTCAGGAAATTGAGGCCTCTCGACTGGTATTATCATTTCCTCCTAGAATATGGCCCTGAGTACCTCGCCACCACTGGTCTCATCTAGATGCTGCTCCTCTTTGTCTCGTTGCACTATATGCATAATTTTGCTATAAAATTTATCACACTACTGTAATAATCAGTGCATCACTCTCTGTCTTCTGCTAGAATATTTATTCTCTAGCTTTATTTTATTTTTTTTTATTTTTTTTTTGAGTTGGAGTCTCACTCTGTCACCCAGACTGGAGTGCAGTGGCCACTCCCGGCCACCACAGCCTCAACCTGCTGGGCTCTGGCGATCCTTCTGCCTCAGCCTTCCAAGTGGCCGGAATTACAGGCATGCGCTACCATGCCCGGCTGATTTTTTGATTTATTGTAGAGATGAAGTCTCGCTGCCCAGGCGGGTCTCGAACCCACGGGCTCAGGCAATCCACTCACCTCAGCCTTGGCCAAAGACGTGGGATTACAGGCTGAGCCACCGAGCCCAGCTAGCTTTATTTTCTGCTAGAAGTTAGCTGACTCCTCTCTGGACTCTAGGCATCTTGAGAACAGGTATCATCTATTATTTGACTTAAAGTCCAAGTTTCCAGAAAGATGCCTCACAGAGCTGTAAAGGACATGATAAAGATTGTGAAAGAATGAATGAATATAATATTTCTTTTGTTGCTAATCTGAAACATTGGTAATTAAATGAATAAACGACAGAAGAATTACTATTTTGTGGGGGCAAAAAGTTCATTAATTATGAACCTGTTTGCCATTGATTGCCATATAAAGGCATTTCAGTTGCAATTATTGTCTTCAAACATAAACATTAAATATAACTGCCTTAAGGGAATATGATATGCCAAGATCTAGGTTTATGGAATCAATCTAAAACTAAGCATAACGGCAGTTCCCATTGTAGAAATACTCATTGCCAATTTCTTATGCCCACAAAAACACCTAACATGATTTTCTGTGCTCACTACTCTTGTATTTCTATTTATCTGGGCCTCTAAAATTATGACACCCAAAAGAGAAAACTCTCTTTTTTGTTTTGAGTTGGAGTCTCACTCTGTCGCCCAGACTGGAGTGCAGTTCCTGCTCCCGGCCACCGCAGCCTCGACCTGCTGGGCTCCAGTGATCCTTCCTCCTCAGCCTTCCAAGTAACCAGAATTACAGGCATGCGCTACCACGCCCGGCTGATTTTTTGATTTATTGTAGAGATGAGGTCTCGCTGCCCAGGCAGGTCTCGAACCCGCGGGCTCAGGCAATCCACTCACCTCAGCCTCCCAAAAGCACGGGATTACAGGCTGAGCCACTGAGCCCGGCTGAGAAAACTCTCTTTTAACTCCTTTGTCAATGTTTTTAAAGTTCTCCTGGCTGGGCACAGTGGTTCACACCTGTAATCCCAGCATTTTGGGAGTCCAAGGTGGGAGAATTGTCTGAGCCCAGGAGTTCAAGACCAGCCCTAGGCAACATATAGCAAGACCTCATTGCTACAGAAAATTTAAAAATCAAATAATTATTCGAGCAAGATGTCATGCACCTTTAGTCCCACCTACTCAGGAGGCTAAGGCAGAAAAATCACCTGAGCCCAGGAGGCCAAAGCTGTGGTGAGATGTGATCTTACTACTGCACTCCAGCCCTGGGTGTCAGAGTGAGACCCCCAACTCAAAAACCAAAAATAAAAAGTAGGCCCCAATATGTAGCACCTAAATATGGTGCTACAAAGGATGGTGATTAACAAGGGCTTTGTTTTGCATTTTAGATCAACCAGCAGAGGGTATTCACACAGAGACTTGTACAGAATGTCTGCCTTCTTACAATGACAAGAAAGAACAAATATCAGAGAGTCCATCAGAAGCTACAGATATTGGTAATTTGTTTAAGAAATAATTTTTAAACTTAACACTGGCAAGAATGAGAAAAGGTCATTTGCCATTATCCCAAGAATTCCTTAAAACCGAGAATTCCTTAAAACCAAGTTTGTCAAATTTTGTGCTATTTATTCAGGTTCTGAAATGTCACTTGCCAATAATAAAACATGTATAATCAAATTTTCTTGGAATTAATCATGAAACAAATGAGATAATTAATTCTGTTTCACACTGAGATTAAAAACTAAAATAGACTGAGCACAGTGGCTCACACCTGTAAATCCCAACACTTTGGGAGACTGAGAAGGAAGGATCACTTGATGCCAAGATTTGAAGACCAGCCTGGCCAGCAAAGCAAGACACCATCTCTACAAAAATAAAAATTAAACAATTGGCTGGGCATGGTGATTCATGACTGTGATTACAGTACTTTTGGAAGCCAAGGTGGAAGGATCTCTTGAGCACAGGAGTTTGAGACCAGCCTGGGGAACTTAGCAAAACTTTGTCTCTTTATTAAAAAAAAAAAAAAAATTAGCCAGGCGTCATGGTATGCAGTACTTCTCCCACCTACTTGGGAGGCTAAGATGGGAGGATTGCTTGAGCCCAGGAGTTCAAGTCTGCAGTGAACTGTAATCACATCAGTGGGTGAAACAGCGAGAACCTGTCTCTGGAGAAAAAAATAATAATAAATAAAAAATTAAAACTGCAGTATATAAACAAATCTTTTGTGTTGGACAGACTAATATATCTTAGATTTTTTTTTACATTTTGATAAAATTGGTTTTATCTTTAGCACAAAATTTTTTAAAGAAGCAATTCTTTTTAATCATCCCCAAAATATTTACAGTTGTTTGGTTTGGTTTCGATTCTAAAGTCCTTTGTGGAAATTTAGAGACAGTTTTAGTAGTATGAAAGTATCTCTGAACACTGACTTGTTATTGTGTATTGTTTTTACTCTAGGTTTTGGTAATCGCTGTGGAAAACCTAAGGGACCGAGAGACCCACCTTCAGAATGGACATGATTCAGGGAGCTAAAAGACACTTTAAATTATACTGGAAAATTCAAGTGCCACTGAAAGCCAGATTGATAGTATTCCACCTTTAAAATGTGGGACTAACAGCAGTGTAGATTGTTATCTTAATATTTTTTGCTGGGGTCATCTACCTGCCTTATACTACACTTAGGAAAAAGTATTACATATGGTTTATTTTGTAACTTCAAGTATTATTGCCTTAATGTCTCTTAACCCTGTTACACGCTGCTTGTAGACATGTTAATATAGTAATACTTTTATGATAAATTGAGTTTAAGGACTACTCTTTTGCTGTTTTATCATGTATGCATTATTTTGTATATGTACAGGGCAAGTAGGTATATAATTTGATAAAGTTGCAATCATAAAATATTATTAACAGAAGATGTAAGAAATTTCTGCATGGTCTAAATCTTTGTGTACCTTATTTGTAAATTATTTGCCCTGAAGTTTTAGAAAATAGTTTCTGAATTTTAAAATTGCTGGATTCATGCAGCCAGCATTGCAGGTTATCAGAGATCAAAGATTGTAATAATAATACATTTTGTAAATTGTAAGCAAAAAGTTATTTTTATATTATATACAGTCTAATTGTTCATTCTAATTGTTCTTGTTTTCATCTAGTCATGGAGATTCAGTAAGTGCCTTGGAACAATATTGAATTCTCTTAGCTCTCATGTGTGTTACTTTAATATTTGAACTCAACTGGGATTAGAAGACTATCAGAATATATGTATGTTTCAGGATATTTGACCTGCCATTAAAACAACAAAAACAATTTTACAGTGCCTCCTGTTGTCTTGGTTGTTCATTCCTCGTTCCTAGGAAATTACAGTTTCTATCAACATTTTTGCTGGCTCCGTCTTTAACTCATGAGTATCAATGGGGTTTAATCTCTTAATTAATAGGGAGCATCTTCTGCAAAAAAAATCATGGGTCTGCCAATTCTAAATACTTACCCTTGAGTCAGCTCCTCAGCAATCTTCTCATTATTAGCATTGTCAGCTTACCAAAATCCTAGTAGGACACCAAACAGAGGTGAAGTGGGAAAGGGAACTGGTTTCTTCCCATCCTATGACTGGAGTACAGCTCCACTCATGAATACAAAATGAATTTATGCATATCTGTATTTTCCCTCTATATACAAAAGAATGAAGAAATTATGAAACTAAAGTAACACGGAATAACCTTACATGAGTAGAAGGGGAATTCTTGTAGAGGAGAAAATAATATTACAGTTTCATGTTAAAGATTTTTTTTGTTAAAATAAATGGTCTTCATGTTGATCCCTTAGAATCTGAATTTTTTTCCATATGTTTTGGTTATAAGGAAGTGGCCACACAGTGAACACTTGGCACAAGATATAGTACTACAAGATATAGAATTCCTATAATGTATCTTTTCCTAATAAAATGTAAGCTGAAATAAAGTATGACAAAAACATTTCAGTCCTTTCACACATTTGATGAGTTTTGTAATGTGATACAGGGTACTAAAATCATTTATAAAGTTTTTTTATTGTTGGGAGTTTCTTGGAATACCTTCATTGAAATATACATGTATTCAGAAGTATGCAAAAATCATTAAAAACGCATGTGAGTATGACCCACTAAGGTCAAGTAGTAGAACAGTGTCAGCCTTGCACTTCTGAGATTTGTTCGTTTTCATATGCTGTTCATTTTTCATTGATAAAGACTGCATTGTGTGAATAGACAACAATGTGTATGATATCTGCTTTCAGTAGACACTTGGTGTTTGGGAGCATTACAAATCATTCTGCTGGGAACATTTTTTGCATGAATCTTTTGATGCACATATGTGTATATAGATTTGTTGGATGTATATATTGAGGAGTGAAATTTTTTTGATTACAGGGTATGTACTATATATTTCAACTTTAATAGATTCTACCAAATAGTTTTCCAAAGTGATAGTCCTAACACTTGTTAGGACCAATAATTTTCTTTTTTTCTTTTTTTTTTTTTTTGGTCTATCATTCTGTCACACAGGCTCGAGTGCAGTGGTGCAATACCAACTCACTCTAACTTTAACCTCCTTTCCCAAGGTGCTAGGATTACAGGTGTGAGGCACCATACCCAACCCAGTAATTTTCATTTTAACCCTTTTAAAACGTGTGTAGTGGTATTATCCAAATATATACTTCCCTGATGATAAATGAGGTTGAGCACCTTTTCATATGCTTATGACCTACCTGTTCAAGTCTCAGGCAGACACTATTTGGTAGTATCAACTAAAGCAGTATCAACACATGCCCTATAATTTGGCAATTCATGCCTGTTTTTTTCTTACTAATTTATTGGAATTATTTATATATTCTGCTCTTTAATCCTTGTGGGTTTGCCTGTGGTTTGTCCTTTTACTTTATTAATGGTGTGTTTTAGTCCCCGTTATCATTTTGTTGTTGTTGTTGTTGTCTCACTCTTGCCACTCAGGCTGGAGTGGAGTTGCATGCTCACGGCTACTGCAGCTTTGACCTGCTGGGCTCAGGTGATCCTTCCACCTCAGTCTTCCGAGAATCTGGAACTACAGGTGCATGACACTATGCCCAGCTAAGTTTTTTGTTTGTAGAGACGAGATCTCACCATGCTGGTCAGGCTGGTCTTGAACCTCTTGCCTCTTGCCTCTGCCTCCCAAAGTGCTGGGATTACAAGTGTGAGTCACCACACCCAGCTGTCAATTTGTTATAATTAATGCTCTTTCATGTCTTCTTTTAGAAAATCTTTGCCCACCCCAAAATAATGATCTCTCACAGTTTTTCCAGAAGTTTTTTTAGTTTATTTATTTATTTATTTTTGAGTTGAAGTCTCACGCTATCACCCAGATGAGTGCAGTGGCCGTTCCGGCCACCTCAGCCTCGACCTGCTGGGCTCCGGCCATCCTTCCGCCTCAGCCTTCCAAGTAGCTGGAACTACAGGCGCATGCTACCATGCCCGGCGAATTTTTTGATTTATTGTAGAGATGAGGTCTCACCTGCCCAGGCAGGTCTCGAACCCCCGGGCTCAGGCAATCCACTCACCTCAGCCTCCCAAAGGTGCGGGATTACAGGCTTAGCCACCGAGCCCGGCTCTAGTTTATGTTTTTATCTAAATCTACAGATTAATTTTCTTAGTGTATGGGGTGATTAATTCCTTTTTCATTGCCCAGCTACCATTTATTGAGAAAACTCTCTTACATAGTTTTGTCATAAATTAGGAGTTCACTGATCTGAGAGTTTCTGAATTTTTTTTTTTCTTGACTATCCTTATGATATTTTAGGTTCTGCTTTCCAGATGATTAATCTCTATACTGCGTAGAGCACTTGATAAAAGTTATCACCTGTGTTTTTCTGTCATAGAGAATATGGTAAGCTCATTGGTATCTGATAAGCTAATGCCAAATTCATTCTGCCACTGTCCAAAACCTCTACCCTGTAGCTAAGGCTGCAAAGACCTTTAAATTTCTCCTTTTCTGTCATAAACACTATTAGTTAGCTTTCTTTTGAGAGCCATTTTCACGAATAGTATTTTTTACTTTGTGGACATTTCTTCATATATTGATCAACAGAAAGCAATAAAGCCGTAGTTAAATGTCATTCTGACCTAGTGATTTGCTCACATGTTACAGCTTGACATGGTTTGTGGTTAAGATTCTTGGCTGAGTAAAATTACATGACTGTATATTATGTTGTTAACCCTTGAGGTTGTTTAAAGTAGACTGTGAATGTTAATTTTTTTTTAATTTTGTTGTGATGTAAGAGATACTCCATTCTTTTCTTTTTCTTTTTTTTTTTTTGAGTCAGAGTCTCACTCTGTTGCCCAGGCTAGAATGCAGTGGCACGCTCATGGCCACCGCAACCTCGACCTAATGGGCTCAGGTGAGGCAACCTTCCAACCTTCCAAGTAGCAGGAACTACAGGTGTGCACCGCCATGCCCAGCTAATTTTTTTGTTGACTGTAGAAATGAGGCCTTGCCAAGTTGCCCAGGCTGGTCTCGAACCTGCGGGCTAGGCAATCCTCTTGCCTCTGCCTCCCAAAGTACTGGGATTACAGGCGTGAGCCACTGCACCTGACCAAATGTTTAATAACTAGTATTTTTGCTTATATATGTATATATTTTATACTCTTGATTGCAATCTATGAAAACATTCTGGTTTAATTCTGAATACAAGATTAAACTGAATTCTTCCCTTTGTTTTCATTGTGCTGGTTTTGGGAAAGTTTTTGCTGCTTTTGTTTTTTTTGGGTTTTTTTTTAACACAGCTGTCTCCTAATTAACTGCTTTTAGTGGCTAGATGTCAAAAATTCATATTTTTGTTGTTGCTGCGGTCAGAGTCTCACCCTGTCAGCCAGGCTGGAATGCAGCGGCATGCTCACAGCGACAACAACCTCAATCTTCTGAGCTCAGGTGATCCTTCCATCTCAGCTTTCCAAATAGCTGGAACCACAGGCGCATGCCACCACACACAGCTACTCTTTTTATTTATTGAAGAAATAAGGTTTTGCGAAGTTACCCAGGCTGGTCCCTGGACCCCTGGACCAGGCAGTCCTCTCGCCTCCACCATCCAAAGTGCTGTGATTATGGTATGAGCCACCACACCTGGACAAAAGTTCAGATTTCATTAATAGCTTTCTAAATAATGAGATGTAAGTTAATTTCAGCTCTTTAATACTTTATTCTCTAATTCTGGGTCTTTTGTTACACAACCTTAAAGGCCACAAGCCTGTGTTTTCATTCTGGCAAATGGAGAGCTGCAAAAACTTTAATAAAGATTTTGCCATATTTCCACTTAACAAGCAGGCCTTGCATATTATGCTAAACGTGGAAAGTAGAGCTTGTTTTGAATATAAACTAATTTTTAAAAGATTTGCTGCAACCTGTTTCCTCTGCTATTTGTCTTTAAGGTGCTTAAATCTTGTAAATATGCAAATAACCAATATTTAGGCCTAAATACGGTAATCAGTGAAAAACAGCAATGCTTGAATAATTCAAGGAGATGGGTTTCTGTGTTCAAACCTACAACAAATAGTGCTTTGTTAGGTTAGTGGGGGATGGGAATTCCAAAGATTCCAGTCATTTTGCATTTTTTAGAGATACTGTGGCATATGTACTATTATCATGATGTGATGTATTTGTGACTTTAAAACTCTGGCCAATACTTCAGAAAGAACATATAAAGTATATAAATTTATACCCAAATAACCAAACATGAAGTAAACAAAAACAACCTAAGTTTCTCCTTAAAATATGTTTTTCTGGAAATCAAGGACCAAAAATGTTTCTGATAGAAAATCCTACAGTAGGATTAACAAGTTTAGTAAGTATACAAATATACTGGTTTTCTGTACGGCTGCGATATTTTTAAGTATTGTACCTACTAAATTTTAGCTTTATCTACGTATGTATAGTCTACTGGAATATTTCCAGTATCTTCTAAAGTGAGAATAAGCCGGGCTCGGTGGCTCAGCCTGTAATCCCAGCACTTTGGGAGGCCAAGGCGAGAGGATTACCTGAGCCCGCGGGTTCGAGACCCGCCTGGGCAACTTGGCGAGGCCTCATCTCTACAATAAATCACAGACTAGCCGGGCGTGGTAGCGCGCACCTGTAGTTCAGCTACTTGAAAGGCTGAGGTGGAAGGATCGCCGGAGCCCAGCAGGTCGAGGCTGCGGTGGCCGGGAGCGGCCACTGCACTCCAGTCTGGGCAACAGAGTGAGACTCCAACTCAAAAAAAATAAAAATAAAGAATAATAAAAAGCATTTAAATAATTTACTGTATTAAGCATAAAATCTTAAGTATTTCACTTTTCTTGTATTTGAAGTACACAATAATATTTGCCTGCAGCTTTTTTTTTTTCCCAAGACAAGGTTTTGTTTTACTGTCACCCAGGATGGAGCACAGTGGCATAATCACGGCTCGCCTCAAGCTCGGGCTCAAGTGATCTCTGCCTCAGCCTCCTGAGTAACTGGGACTACAGGTGCATGCCCTCATGCCTTGCTAATATTTCCATTTTTTGTAGAGAAAAGGTCACATTGTTGTTCAGGCTGGTCTGAAACTCCTGACCTCACGCGATCTTCCTGCCTCAGCTTCCTACAGGCCTAAGGCAGTGCCCAGCTGCATGCAGCATCTATGCAAGAAATTTTAAATACCAACCTATGACTAGTTACATAAATTTTTTTGGTTTGGGGAGTGTTTTTTTGAGTCAGAATCTCACTCTGTTTCCCAGGCTGGAATGCAGTGACACAATTACTGTTACCACAACCTCGACCTGCTGGGCTCAGGCAATTCTTCCATGTCAGCCTTGCAGTTCTTCCATGTCAGCCTTGCAAGTAGCTGGAACTGCATGCGCCGCCATCAAGCCGGGCTACTTTTTTTATTTGTTGTTGGCAATGAGGTCTCAAGTTTCCCAGGCTGGTCTTGAACCTGTGGCCTCAAACAATCCTCTCACCTCTGCCTCCCAAAGTGCTGGGATTACAGGCATGAGCTGCCACGCCCAGCCTCTACATAATGATTTTTACTGTGAAAAGTTATGGGCCAGGCACTGTGACTCACGCCACCTCTAGTTTCAGCACTTTGGGAGGCCAAGGTGAGAGGATTGCCAGAGCCCGCGGGTTCGTGACCAGCCTGGGCCATATGGTGAGACATTATCTCTACAATAAATCAAAAAATCAGCTGGGTGTGGTGGCGCACACCTGTAGTTCCAGCCACTTGGAAGGCTGAGGTGGAGGGATCACCTGATCCCAGCAGGTCAAGGCTGCGGTGGCTGTGAGTGTGCCACTGCGCTCCAGCCTGGGCGATAGATTGAGACTCTGACTCGAAAAAAAAAAAGAAAGGAAAAATCATTATGCCCATGATTGGAGTTAGAGATTTGCTGCTACCAACATTAGGAAAAAGTATTTTAAAATTAAAATTTTATAAATCTCACTGTTTCAGAAAAATGAAATACAGTGTATAGGGAATTTTCTATTGCCATTCAGAATAGCAAAGTATTCTGAGATCTTTTTAACCTAAAATGAGTTGTGCTTTTTTTTTCTTTTTTCTTTTTTTTTTTTTTTGATTTGGAGTCTCTGCCGCCCAGACTGGAGTGCAGTGGCACACTCCCGGCCACTGCAGCCTCAACCTACTGGGCTCCAGCGATCCTTCCGCCTCAGCCTTCCAAGTGTCTGGAACTACAGGCGCGCGCCACCATGCCCGGCTAATTTTTGATTTATTGTAGAGATGAGGTCTCGCCAAGTTGCCCAGGCGGGTCTCGAACCCGCAGGCTCAGGCAATCCACTCACCTCAGCCTCCCAAGGCGCGGGATTACAGGCTGAGCCACCAAGCCCGGCAAGTTGCGCGTTTTAATTATTCTATCTACCAATATCGTTTTCCATGTAACAAAAATAATTGAAATTCATAGGCAAAAGTTTTACATTTAGACTTTATTTTCATTTTAATTCACTTGAACATAAGACGAAAAATTTTCGAAGATTGAATTTTTTGACTAAGGATTCAAAATATTGATAGCTTTTAGCAGTTTGGCAAACAAGGCAGTAGGGGTTGGAACATCATCTAATTTCTGCCATTCTTCCAGAAGGGGGCAGCAAAGCAAACCAAGAAGAAATGTAACCAAGAAGAAATGTAACCAAAAATCTGGAAAAGGCACTCAAAATTCAGAAATCAGTAGTCTAAAAGCTATTCTGGGTGGCTTCTGTTGCTGGGAGTGCTTATGAAGGCCTTAATGCCAAATACTCCATGGGTCACTCTGTGAGGAGGCTTGAGCAAATCTTAAAGCTTCAGTATGCATTCATGCAGACTCAGGCCAATCAAATAAAAATGATTAACCTTGTTGGATGCTTACCACGTATCAGACACTATGCTGATCTCCAAATACATCTTATTCAATCTCCACAAACTCTGTGTAAGATAGATATCTGTCTTATGGACGAATCTGAAAATACAGCCTTTAACATATCTAAAGTCACACATTGTGACAGAGCCAGAATTTAAATCTAGCTCTTCCAACATCCTCACGCTTAACCACTTACCCTCTTGTATGCCTCTAGATTTCAGAGACATTAGGAGCACAGGCTTTAATGAACAAGAAACGTATATGTACTAATTAATTCACTAGAACCAGAGCTAGTTAAGTCAAATGGCATACATCTCGAGGCCAGGTGCAGAGGCATGTGCTTTTTGTCCTAGTTGCTCAGGAGACTGAGTTGGGAGCATCACATAAGCCCAGAAGTTGACCACTGTGCCCTATGGTCACACCTGTGAAGAACCACTGCACTCCAGCGAGGGGCGCATATTGAGGCCCCCATCTCAAAAACAAAATACAGCTTGAAAACTGATGAAAGCTATCCACCCACTTTTCCTCACTATCTCTACTTATCCAGAAGTCGGGTTTCTAGAGCTAAATGGGATAAATATTGTGGGGTCAAAAGTCAGAATCTGGAATTTTGATCAAATTCAATTTTACAGTCAACCTGACCAGTCACCGTGGTAGGATGGAAGTCATAGTCAATATTTTGTGGCTCCTCCCACCAAGATAGAGTTGGTTTTCCCATCTTTCGTACCTGGGCTAGCCTTGTGCCTTGCTTTAACCAATCAAATGAGCAGATATGTTTCTGAGCTGATTCTGGGCCTAGACCTGAAGAAACCTGGCTACTTCAGTCTCTTGGGATCCTGCTGACATGGGAGAAGCTCAGGCTAATCCATGGAATGATGAGACACCACATGGGGAGATGCCCTGCAGGTCCAGGCAACATCACACGGAGAAAATCATCCAGCAGAGCCCCCCTCATCTGCGGAACTGTGAGAAATCATAAAGTGGCATTTTCAAGCCATTCTGTTTTGCAGCAGTTTGTTGTGTAGTAGTGTATAAGTGAAATAGTGTATGTAAATAATGGAGAGCGAAAAATGGCATAAGATACATCTAAAAATAGTTCATGGAAATTCTACTTTTTTCCCCATGTGGTCTCATTTTTTCACTGTTCATAGGTGTATAAAAGGGCCCTCTGTGTCCTTTATCTTTTCCTTTGCACAGCATAGGGTTGTCCATGAGTAGTGAAAATGTCAAAAGGCCACAGCTAAAAGTCAAAGAGTTTTCAAAGTCTTAAGCCTTAAATGATCAGAAATGTGCCCTCTTGTTTAATAAAACTATATGAGACACTTCTAGGTCTGGAAAGACATTTACTTGAACTCTAAAAGGCATACTGGTGGTTCTTTTTAGCAATTATTTTTGTTTTATTTATTTATTTATTTATTTATTTTTTGAGTTGGAGTCTCACTCGGTCGCCCAGACTGGAGTGCAGTGGCCGCTCCCGGCCACCGCAGCCTCGCCTGCTGGGCTCCGGCGATCCTTCCACCTCAGTCTTCCGAGTAGCTGGAATTACAGGCATGCACTATCATGCCCGGCTGATTTTTTGAT
>NW_007252929.1:326592-328119 GCF_000164805.1 Carlito syrichta
ATCCACTCACCTCAGCCTCCCAAAGGCGCGGGATTACAGGCTGAGCCACCGAGCCAAGCTAGCAATTATTTTTTTAAGACTATAATAATACACATAATTATTTTTATTGTGACGGTCTTAACGCCCATGATTGGAGTTAAGCACAAATCTAAACAGACCTAAAATTCTTCCCTTTTTTATGTCTCAAAACAATTATGTGAGAATTTCTCACAGGTAGTGCCATATTCACTGCCTGCAACTTGTTTATGCAGCAAGCACTCAAATAGTACTTACTGTGTCCACATACTATTGTGAGTAACTCATTTAACTAACAGAACAGGCACTATATCGTCAGTCTCCGTTTTGTTTTGGGTTTTTTTGTTTTGTTTTGTTTGTTTTGAATAGGAGTCTCACTCTGTGGCCCAGGCTGGAGTGCAGTGGCACACTCACAGCCACCGCAGCCTCAACCTGCTGGGCTCAGGCGATCTTTCCACCTCAACCTTCCAGGTAGCTGGGACTACAGGCGTGTGCCACCATGCCCAACCAATTATTTATTTATTTATTGAAGCGATGAGGTCTTACCTGTTGCCCAGACTAGTCTCGAATCCACGGGCTCAGGCAATCCTCTCGCCTCGTTCTCCCAAAGTGCTGGGATTACAGGTGAGAGCCACCACACCCAGCCAGTCTCCATTTTAGAGGTGAGGAAATCAAGTTACAGAGAGAAGTGAAGTAACTCGTCCAAGGTTCCAATGTGGGGAAATTTTGTTCTCCCTATACTAGATGAGGGATGTACAAGAGGAGGAAGAACTGTAGTTAGGTGATATGATTTTTTTTTTTTTTGAGTTGGAGTCTCACTCTGTCACCCAGACTGGAGTGCAGTGGCCGCTCCCGACCACCGCAGCCTTGACCTGCTGGGCTCTGGCGATCCTTCCGCCTCAGCCTTCCAAGTAGCTGGAACTACAGATGCGTGCTACCACGCCTGGCTATTTTTTAAATTTTATTGTAGAGATGAGGTCTCGCCAGGTTGCCCGGGCTGGTCTCGAACCCACAGACTCAAGCAATCCACTCGCCTCGGCCTCCAAAAGTGCTGGGATTACAGGCTGAGCCACCGAGCCCGGCCAGTATGATATATTTATATAACCGCTAGGTTTAAGTAATTCTTCCCAGGGAAGTAACCATGAGAGCAGGGAGGCCTTAGCATGTCATTTGAGATCCTTGGTGTGACTCCAAGCCTTCTAGCCTTACCTATCACCACTGCCCCCTTCATCCTAACCTTCACCTGTAAAAATTTAGCCCCAGATCTACCTTGGAGTTTTACACCACTGTGCTTTGCTCATTTGGTCCCACCCAACACCCCATGCACCCCCTACATGGAACACCCTCACCACCTTGTCCAAATGCAAAAATAGAATTCCGTAGCTAGCCAGGCTCGGTGGCTCAGCCTGTAATCCCCGCGCCTTTGGGAGACTGAGGTGAGTGGATTGCCTGTGCCCGCGGGTTCGAGACCCGCCTGGGCAGCGAGACCTCATCTCTACAGTAAATCAAAAA
>NW_007252929.1:328139-329077 GCF_000164805.1 Carlito syrichta
CAGCCTCCGGGGTGCATGGCTCTTCGGCTCTGACCATCTTCTGCAGCTCTCCAGGTTGGGGTTCTTGCCTCATGCCCAGGAGGAATGAGGGACACAGACAGCCAGAAAGTAAGAAAGCAGGATTTATTGAGAGGACAGAAAAGCTCCCACAGTGGGAGGGGACCCAAGGGGGTTGCCCGAGTTCCATAGCTTTCACAGTCCACCAACTTTGCTTTCTTCATGAAGCCTTCACACTTCTCAATAGTTCACTCCCTTGAGCTCTGGCAGAATCAGTGGCTGCTTCCATCCAGCCTTCTTAGCGCTTGTATTCTGTGCAAGTTTTCTCCATCATTTAAATTAGTGATTTACAAAATATATCTTCCATATTAGCTTGCAAGTCCCTTGAGGGCCTAGTCTGATGTTCTGCCTACAAGCGGACCCAGTTATACACATGACTTGCAATGAAATGGTCTGAATTGGGTCGGCAGCGTGAGGCTGAAGACAGCACTTTTTTCAGATTCAATTCCTGTTACAGGAACTTTAAAGACATCCACAGATAACATTTCTGGTATTGCCTTAGGGCAATGTCATTTCAGGGTAAAGAATAGCAATCTCACATCTTAAATTCAAGCCCGAAAATTTTACAGCAATTCCACATAAGCAAGAGTAAGGGAGGGAAGAGCCTAGAAGAAATACCAACTCTAAACAGCTTACCAACATGCTTTAGGTTGTTTATGAAGCACAGAGTTTAGCGAAGATTAGCAATTAGCAGTTACTAAGCTCACTGTGGTTGGACAACTCAAGCCAACTGGGGATGCAATTCCCCAGGCAAGCTTTAATCCCTTTAATCACCTAATTACCAATTTTCCATTAAAAGGAGAATCTAAGGGGCTCGGTGGCTCAGCCTGTAATCCCGCGCCTTGGGAGGCTGAGGTGAGTGGATTGCCTGAGCCCGCGGG
>NW_007252929.1:329097-330902 GCF_000164805.1 Carlito syrichta
GCGAGACCTCATTTCTACAATAAATCAAAAACTCAGCTGGGCGTGGTAGCGCACGCCTGTAGTTCCAGCTACTTGGAAGGCTGAGGCGGAAGGATCGCCGGAGCCCAGCAGGTCATTTAATATAAATGTTCATATACAACAAAGTTGAAAGAATTATACAGTGACCCATAAACCCATCACCTGAATTCTACAGTTAACATTGTTATATCTGCTTGATCACATGTCTAACCATCTACACTTCTATTTTTTGTTACATTTCAGTAAGTTGCAAACATGAATACACTTCGCACTTCTCTGGACACTTAGAGTAGCAAAAGATTATTTTCAGATATAATATTTGGCCACTGGAGGGCTTCCAAACGCCATAAACTGCACTAGAAAATGAATTTGTAGTCCCAAAGTGTCAAGAACCAGGGATAGGCCGGGCTCAGTGGCTCAGCCTGTAATCCTGCACTTTGGGAGGCCAATGTGAGTGAATTACCTGAGCCCATGGGTTCGAGACCTGCCTGGGCAACTTGGTGAGACCTCGTCTCTACAATAAATTTTTTAAAAAATTAACCGGGCGTTGGTAGCGCGCGCTTGTAGTTCCAGCTACTCAGAAGGCTGAGGCGGAAGGATCGCCGGAGCCCAGCAGGTCGAGGCTGCGGCGGTGGCCGGGAGCGGCCATTGCACTCCAGTCTGGGCGACAGAGACTCCAACTCAAAAAAAAAAAAGAACTAGGGACAGTGTAGGGAAGGAGTTTCGTGGAATGTAAATGGCATCAATTAGAGTGAGAGACACAATCTGAAATCCAGCAAAACTTGAACACTTTTTACCTTCGCCTTCAGCACTCTCCTTTTTTTTTTTTTAACAGCTATTTTAACTGTAGAAGAGAAAATACATCACTACCTGTCTTCCCCTCAGATGATTTGTGCTGTTGAAGGTCGCAATTCTTTAGATCAGAAGTTCAGAAAACTTGAAGTCAGGTTGTTATTATATTTGTGGAAACGAGTTGGTAACATGAAGTAAACGTTTGTTAATTTGATCGTTGTTACTCTCCAAGAGGACAGGGACTGAGTGTATCACTTGTCTCCAACACATAAACAGAACACTGCTGGCATATACTGACTGGCTCAATAAATACTTACTGAAGAAATCGGTGAATTCAAGTGCTTGATTCTGAATATAATCTTCACACATTTAATGTCATCACTAATCAACATTAAGACAAATGGCCTACTTTTGTGTGTAACAGGGCTCAAAAATAGCATAATACATCCTATTAAATTCCAAAAAGAAAAAAATCTAAAATGTAACTTTTCTCCCAAGCACGTGAAGAAATCTCAGGATTCCACTGGGAAATTACCTTAAAAAAAAATCTCAACATAAAAATAAAAGCATAGATTGACTATCCTCGACCTGGGGCTGCAACTATACAGAAATGACCTTTTTTTCCCCCTTAAGCACAGCAGAAAAGTCAGCTTAAGGCTACGTTGCACCCTTTCACCCCTCCTCCGGTGGGGGCTCAGCCTCCTGCTGGGCCGGGTCTGCAGAAGCCAGTCGCTGTGCCCCCCACGCTTTTCTGGGGAGCCACGTGAACACTTTCCAGAATGGACTTCCCAGAGACAAATGTGAAGTTTTGAAGTGGGGTTGAATGTCTTCTATAAATCAGCAGGAGCAAGAGCCTGTGGAACTTGCATCATTAATATTATTCCTCTTTTGTACACATAGAAGGGGAAACCAGAGGAAATTCAGTGTTGCAATTTTTTTTTTTTTTTTCCAGTTGGAGTCTCACTCTGTCGCCCAGCCTGGAGTGCAGGGGCCGC
>NW_007252929.1:331177-334026 GCF_000164805.1 Carlito syrichta
GTGGATGGCCTGAGCCCGCGGGTTCGAGACCCTCCTGGGCAGGCAAGACCTCATCTCTACAATCAATAAAAAAAAAAAAAAATCAGCCGGGCGTGGTAGCGCGCGCGCCTGTAGTTCCGGCTACTGGGAAGGCTGAGGCTGGAGGATCGCCAGAGCCCAGCAGGTCGAGGCTGCGGTGGCCGGGAGCGGCCTCTGCACTCCAGTCTAGGTGACAGAGTGAGACTCCAACTCAAAAAATATATATATATATTTTGGGGAGTGGGCAGAAAAAAATATATATATATATATATTTGTCACTATAGAAGAATGACAATTTTTTTATTGTTCCTGCAGAGAGAGCATCATAAACAGTAATTTCAGATCTATTACTTTTCCTCTCAGAGATCATAGTGGCATCCTACCCTAGGTGGGGATCTAGGACAGAGAGGTTAGAGAAACTTGAAACCCATGAAATCACCTTTTATTTTATACTCCATACAGGTATTAGGAGAAATTTTTATGAGATGGAAGTATGTTAGGAAATAAGGAATATACTCTTTCCATGTCATAAAATTCAGTTTAAGCCAGGTATAGTGGCTCACGCCTGTAATCCCAGCACTTTGGGAGGCGGAGATGAGAGGATTGCCTAAGCCAGAGGGTTCAAGACCAGCCTGGGCAACATGGCAAGCCCTCATCTCAGCAATAAGTCAAAAAATTAGCCAGGCGTGGTGGCACACACCTATAGTTCCAGCTACTTGGAAGGCTGAGGCGGAAGGATCACCTGAGCCCAGCAGGTCAAAGCTGCAGTGGCCATGAGTGTGTCACTGCGCTCCAGCCTGAGGAACTGGGTGAGATTCTGACTCCAAAAAAAATTTTTTTTACAGATAGAGTCTTGCTCTTTTGTCCAGACTGGAATGCAGTGGCATGATCATAGCTCACTGCAGCCTTGAGAACTCTTGGGCTCAAGCAATCCTCCTGCCACAGCCTCCCTAGTGGCTAGGACTACAGGCACATGCCATCATTCCTGGCTATTTATTTATTTATTTATTTATTTATTTATTTATTGGTAGAGACAGGACCTCACTATATTGCCCAGGCTGGTCTTGAGCTCTTGGACTCAAATGATCTCCCTACCTTCGAATTATTTTTAAATCATAATTTACTACTTTTAGGAGGATCGTGTAAGCAAGCCACAAAATCAGACAAGGAGTGACTATAAATTTCACATCTCTTCGCCTACAAATAAATTGTGTTAATAAATTAGTTAGTAATTCATCTTTTTACAATATCAACACAAGTCACTTGGTCTCTCAATATTATCATTTTTTGGGCACAGTGGCTCATACCTATAATCCCAGCACTTTGGGAGGCTAAGGTGAGAGGATTGCCTGAGTTCACGAGTTTGAGACCAACCTGGGCAACTTGGTGAGACCTTGTCTCTACAATAAATCAAAAAATTAACCGGACGTGGTAGTGTGCACCTGGAGTTCCAGCTACTTGGAAGACTGAAGCGGAAGGATGGCCTGAACCCAGCAGGTCGAGACTGCAATTGCCATGAGCTTGCCCCTGCACTCTAGCCTGGGCAACAGAGTAAGACTACAACTCAAAAAAAAAAAGAAGGCTATCTTTCTCATGGGGCTATTATGAGTCAATATGTGTAAAGCACTTAGAACAGTAGGTGCTATATAAAAGTTATTTTTATTATCCATTTGCAAAATCAGTTTGTCAGGTTGCCCACTCAAGGTTCCTTTTCCTCTCCCCGCTTGCTAACAGAGACTTTGTTCAGATATCCATCCTGTGCCCTTGTAGTCCATGAGGCTTAGAGATTCCCAGCTCCATAGGTGGGCTCTAAATCCACTAAGCCAACTAAATTAACCTGGTCCTTCCTGCTAAGGGCAGACAAGTGATCCAATTCTGGTCAATTCAATTCCAGTAGAGGGTTGCTGGAGACTTCTGGAAAAGTTTCTCCTTGTTTTTAAAAAGAGTGACAGAAAACCAGTCTCTCTTGCTAAACATGAGCCAAGAAACACACTGCCCAGATTTCTACTGATAGAACTAAGGAGAATTATGAGAAACTGTGCCAGAGGCCTGCGTGTATGCCTGAAACTTATACCTCTGGATTTTCTGTTATACGAGGCGATAAAATCCCGGATGGCTTAGGCCTCTTGAAGTGTCTATTTTACTTGTAGCTGAAAGCACCTTGATTAACACAGATCAATCTTAACTTCCAAAGGAAATGGTTTTCTGGTTTGTTTTATTTTTTTTTATTTTTTTATTTTTTGAGTTGGAGTCTCACTCTGTCACCCAGACTGGAGTGCAGTGGCCGCTCCCGGCCACCGCAGCCTCGACCTGCTGGGCTCCGGCGATCCTTCCGCCTCAGCCTTCCAAGTAACTGGAATTACAGGCATGCGCTACCATGCCCAGCTAATTTTTGATTTATTGTAGAGATGAGATCTCGCTCCCCAGGCGGGTCTCGAACCCGCGGGCTCAGGCAATCCACTCACCTCAGCCTCCCAAAGGTGCGGGATTACAGGCTGAGCCACCGAGCCCGGCTAGAACGTGATTTTTAGAACATACATTCAACTGATGTCAAACATATATCAATAGACCAGTTGTGGTGGCTCACGCCTGTAATCCCAGTGCTTTGAGAGGCTAAGGCAAGAAAACTACTTGAGGCCAGAAGTTTGAGACCAGCCTGGGCAACATAGCAAGACCTCATCTCTACAAAAAATAAATTAACTTTTTTGGCATAGTGGTTCATATCTGTATTCCTAGCTATTTGGGAGAATGAAGAGGGAGGATCTCTTGGGCCCAGGAATTTGAGGCTGCAGTAATCACACCACTGGGATGACCAAAAAAAAAAAAAAAAA
>NW_007252929.1:334046-342886 GCF_000164805.1 Carlito syrichta
AAAAAAAAAAAGTAGCCGGGCTCGATGGCTCAGCCTGTAATCCCATGCCTTTGGGAGGGCTGAGGTGAGTGGATTGCCTGAGCCCACCGGTTCGAGACCCGCCTGGGCAACTTGACAAGACCTCATCTCTACAATAAATCAAAAAATCAGCCGGGCGTGGTAGCGCATGCCTGTAATTCCGGCTACTTGGAAGGCTGAGGCAGAAGGTCGCCGGAGCCCAGCAAGTCGAGGCTGCGGTGGCCAGGAGCAGCCACTGCACTCCAGTCTGGGCGACAGAGTGAGACTCCAACTCAACAAAACAACAACAACAAAAAAAGTATATCATTACCCAAAGATTGCAAAATTCTCTTTTTTGAAGGAATGGCAAGAGTTAAAAGATGGATGTAAGAGTGTCCTGGAAATGTTTAAAGTAACACCAGTATGGGAAGAGTGACTCACATATTACTAGTTCCCTGTGGAAAGTAATCAGCTAAATGCAAAGGAGATCATTCAGTTCCCCATCTCTGTGGACAGTGGTGAGAGCTCACCTGGATGTAATCACCAACTATCGCAGGGGTGTAGGAGAGTGTGAAGTTCAAGAGAAAAGTAACTTGACCATTACATATGTACTTTGGGGAGTGAAAGGACAGACCGAGAGAAGCGAAAGCCATTTTTCATCTCGTTCCTAAACCTTAATACAATGATGAGAAAGTAGAAGCTATACTTTTGGAGAAATGGACACTTTAGGTCAAATTAACTTTACTGACTTTGTCTTTTCAAAAACAGACTTCCTGGTGCCAGGTATCAGAGGTATCTCATAGTAGCGATCAAGCTGGCCTAAAGTAAAGGGAATTTACAGGGCTTAGGCATCATGCATTGGGCAAAGATTGTAAAAGTCATGAAACTTGTAATTACAAAAGTTGTGACCGCTCAGAGGGGGAGCAGGTGGGGACTAGATCTTCCAGTAAATTGGGCCCTATCTACAGGGAAGTCAAGGACCCCACCCCCAAGCTACCCACTGGGAATGCCTGGGAGATAAGGGGAAGTGCACCCTCCACTAGCTCTAAGAAATGTCGTTTGAGAAGGTACAGGAGCATTAGAATCCTTGTCACGCCCTTCTCTGGGGGCTGTGATGACGTGGGCAGACATTAATGGGTCTCTGTGTCACAGGATCTCCAAGACATCCACAGGTGGTTGATAAGGAAGTCACGGCAGTCACGTGCAACATCTCCAAGGAAAGGATTTAAGCCAGGGCTTTGGGGGGCTAGGATGCTACACTCACCTAGAGTGTAGGCCGCTCCCTGTCTGTGGGGGTGAAGCTTTCTTTTTTTTTTTTTTTTTTTAGTTGGAGTCTCACTTTGTCACCCAGACTGGAGTGCAGTGGCTGCTCCTAGCCACTGCAGCCTCGACCTGCTGGGCTCTGGTGATCCTTCCGCCTCAGCTTTCCAAGTATCTGGAACTACAGGCGCGCACTACCACGCCCGGCTAATTTTCTTTTATTTATTGTAGAGATGAGGTCTCGCCAAATTGCCCAGGCAGGTCTCGAACCCGCAGGCTCAGGCGATCCACTCACCTGCGGAATTACAGGCTGAGCCACCGAGCCTGGTTTAAAGCTTTCTTAAATAAATCTTTTCTTCTCTCACCAATGTGTGTTGCAATTCTTTGCATCTACTCGGATCTCTGGGTTGCTGGCGCGCACCTCCGGCTTGCCGGCCTGGGCGGTGCTATGTCTTCCTGCGCCTCTCCTTTGCCTCTCCATCCATCCACCCTCACCCTGTCTGTACCCTAACAGGGACAAGTTATAGCCCACAACAATTGCTATTTAACCCTTCACTGACTAATTTATGATTCTGAAAAACATCTCTTACTTTTCAAATTTTATTCTGTTGGATTTAAAGGACACCGAGCTCCTAAAGTTCCAAAGAAGGCCAGGCACAGTGGCTCACACCTGTAATCCCAGCAGTTTGGGAAGTGGAGGCAAGAGGATTGCCTGAGCCCAGGGTTCAAGACCAGCCTCAGCAACTTGACAAGACTTCCTCTCTACAGTAAGTCAAAAAATTAGCTGGGCATGGTGATGCACTCCTCTAGTCCCAGCTACTTGAGAGGCTGAGACAGGAGACTAGTCTGAGCCCAGCAGGTCAAGGCTGCAGTAGCCATAAGCGTGCCACTGTACTCCAACCTGGGAGTAATGGGCAACAGAGTTAGACGCCAACACAAAAAATAAGTAAATAAAATGTTCCAAAGAGCTTAGAATTTATTTTTTTTGTTTTCTGTCATCCTAGAATCCAAAGGCAGGCATTTTCCGAATAATGAGTATCTTTGTTATTTTTTAGTTCCTTGGATCACACTTGAGTTTATGTTCATAAGGTGGCTCAGGATGGGACCCGTTACCAGAAAGACATGGGGCTTTGAGTCAACCATTACATAAGAATGGAAGCCAAGCCGGGCTTGGTGGCTCAGCCTGTAATCCCGCGCCTTTGGGAGGCTGAGGTGAGTGGATTGCCTGAGCCCGCGGGTTCGAGACCCGCCTGGGCAGTGAGACCTCATCTCTACAATAAATAAAAAAAAAATCAGCCAGGCATGGTGGCACATGCCTATAATTCCGGCTACTCGGAAGGCTGAGGTGGAAGGATCGCCCAAGTCCAGAGGCTGCGGTGGCCGGGAGCGGCCACTGCACTCCAGTCTGGGTAACCGAGTGAGACTCCAACTCAAAAAAAAAAAAAGAATGGAAGCCTTGGATGGAATGGCTTTGAGCCAGTCTCATATAATGAATCCCAGTAAAAACCCTTGACACTGAGGCTCAGTGAAACCACCTTGTTGGTGAAAACTTCAGTGTGCTGGGAGGGCGATGCACCCTATTTCCGTGGGTAGAGGGCGTGGAAGCTCTGCATTTGGGGCTTTCTTGGGCCCCCACCCTGTGTATCTCTTCATTTGGCTGATCCTGAATCTGTAATCTTTTTTTTTTTTTTTTTTTTGAGTCGGAGTCTCACTCTGTTGCCCAGACTGGAGTGCAGTGGCACTGTCATGGCCACTCCAGTGTCAATCTGCTGGGCTCAGGTGATCCTTCCATCTCAGCCTTCCAAGTAACCAGAACTACAGGCACGCGCTACTGTACCTGGCTAATTTTTTTTTTTTTTTTTTAGTTGGAGTCTCACTCGGTCGCCCAGACTGGAGTGCAGTGGCCGCTCCCAGCCACCGCAGCCTCACCTGCTGGGCTCTGGCGATCCTTCCACCTCAGCCTTCCAAGTAGCCGGAATTACAGGTATGCGCTACCATGCCCGGCTTATTTTTTGATTATTGTAGAGATGAGGTCTCGCTGCCCAGGCGGGTCTCGAACCCGCGGGCTCAGGCAATCCACTCACCTCAGCCTCCCAAAGGCGCGGGATTACAGACTGAGCCACCGAGCCCGGCTACTTTTTTGATTTATTGTAGAGATGGGATCTCGCCAGGTTGCCCAGGCTGTTCTTGAACCCGTGGGCCCAGACAATGATCCCTCACCTCAGCCTCCCAAAGTGCTGGGATTATAGGCTTGAGCCACTACGCCCTGAGCCTGATCTGTATTCTTTAAAAATAAAACTTCAGTTGGGTGTGGTGGTGCACACCTATAATTCCAGCTACTCAGGAGACCAGGTGGAAGGACTACATGAGCCTGAGAGCTTCAGCCAGCATGGGCAACATAGCGAGCTCTAGGCAGATAGGTAGGTAGATAGATAAATAGATGATAGGTAGAGAGATAAATAGATAGGTAGGTAGATATATGATAGGTAGATAAATAGGTGACAAGTAGATAAGTGGATAGATAGATAATAGGTAAGTAGATAGAAAGATAGGTAATAGTACATAGATTAGGCAAATAGGTAGATAGACAGGTAGATAGCTAGATAGATGATAGGTAGATAGATAATAGATGATAGATCATAGGTAGACAGATTAGATAGATAATAGCTAGCAAGATGGATAGATGATAGGTAGATAGATCAATAGATGATAGATAGATCGATTGATCAGTGGGTATTGCTGAGTTGTAAGTCATTCTAGCCAATTATTGAACCTGAGGGAGTCATGGAAACCTCCAAATTTGTAGTCAGTTGGTCAGACATGCAGGGGGTCCCCAAAGTATGGCTGGCATCTGAAGGTGTCCATGGAGAATTGGGCCCGTACGCTGTGGGGTCTGTGCTAACTCCAGGTGGTTAGGGCCAGAACTGAATTGTGGTACCCCAGTTAGTATTGAAATACATTCTTTATATAAAGTAAAAATGTATTGTGCTTTTGAAAGTCAGTGGAAACAAGGGTCATTTGGAAATAAATACTGTTTTCCACAAAATAATAATTGACAATTTATCCTTAAATCATTTTGAAGAAAATATTTTAACCTAAATATTGATGTTAATATTGATGTTAATGCTACCTTTATTGACAAATCACTTAAAACCAAATATACCCTCATAAAATACTTGTTTACATCATTCAAATCTCATCTAATTTCATTTCTGTAAATGGCATTTGTCTTTTTAACTATTTAAAATGTTGATTCATCACAGTGCTGCAAAAATACTAAATGTTGATTTTTCCAGAGATCCAATTATGTTATTCAGTCCTTTGTACAGAGCTGCTATTGACAACGATGGGAAAAATGAGCTGAGAACTGTTCTCTAGGAGCCATGCTGGGTCTGGGTTGACCCATGCTGCCTCTGGAAGCTGATTCGGGCATTCAGCAGCCATGGAACAAGCAAAAACAATGGATTCCAAAGGAATAGTTTGCCCCCACTGATCCTTAAAACGAACCTGATCTTTGGTACTTTGAGATGAGGCAATATGATTGTGAGGTGGGATTTATAAAAAGCAGCCCAGTAGAAATCAAAATAACTTTTCATTCTAAATTACTGTTTTTATTTTTAAATAATATCCACTAATGTATCATTATCTCATGAGTGGGTGTCACCATGGAATGATAATAGGATTGACAGAAAGACGCTGTAAACACTATTAAAGGATATAAAGTTTCTTTTGTGGATATACAGAAACTCACTAGTATCAGCTAGGTCCACAGTAAAGGAAGCAATACAGTACAATCCTTATCTGAGATGCAGACCTTCCTGGCTCTCTGCTGATGCCATTGGCTGACCTGGTGTGCAGATCCCTGGTCCCTTAAAAAACTGACGCCCTACTATTTTTAAGGGTCTCCCTATTCTGACCTCTCTGGCCTCTTCTAGAGGTGCTGGCTATGTAGCTGCCGGCTCTACTTGTAGCTAACTGGGTGAATTGAAAGTTGAGTCAGTCGGGTACGGTGGCTCACTCCTGTGATTCCAGGACTTTGGGAAGCAGAGACTAGAAGATTGCCTGAGCCCACGTGTTCGAGAACAGCATGGGCAACATGACGAGACCTCGTCTATACAATAAAATAAGCCAGGCATGGTGGCACATGCCTGTGGTTCTAGCTACTTGGAAAGCTGAGGCAAAAGAATTGCCTGAGCACAGCAGATTGAGGCTGCAGTGGCCGTGAGTGTGCTCCTGCACTCCAGCCTGGGACACAGAGTGAGACTCCGATTCAAAAAAAAAAAAAGAAAGAAAAGAAAAGAAAACTGAGTCTCAAGCGTACATTTCTAGAAGGGCCCAGGACTGTGAGAGGTCTATTCCTACCTCTGACCTAAGTTTTTGTGTCTTGTGCACTTGTGTTGTGGCTCTCTGGGATTAGAACCATATAAGAGAACAGAAACACGAGATACATTTTATTTTATTTATTTATTTATTTATTTAAGTTGGAGTCTCACTCTGTCACCCAGACTGCAGTGCACTGGCTGCTCCCGGTCACCGCAGCCTCAACCTGCTGGGCTCCAGCAATCCTTCCGCCTCAGCCTTCCAAGTACCCGGAATTACAGGCATGTGCTACCACGCCCAGCTGATTTTTTGATTTATTGTAGAGATGAGGTCTCGCTGCCCAGGCGGGTCTCGAACCCGCGGGCTCAGGCAATCCACTCATCTCAGCCTCCCAAAGGTGCGGGATTACAGGCTGAGCCACCAAGCCCGGCTGAGATACATTTTAAAATAATGTTAGAGATCTTTGTGACTAGGAAAATAAGATTGAAGTTAAAATTTGGCTACTAATTAGACAAAAACTGACTTTAAATAGGATGACAGGGTAATCATCAGGATTGCCTGAATTAACTGAATCATCAAGAAAAGTGCTTCATTGTAGCTCTCAAATAAACAGTTTGCTGCCAGGTACAGTGGATCATGCCTGTAATCCCAGCAATTTGGAAGGCCGAGGCGAGAGGATTGCCTGAGCCTAGGAGTTCAAGACCAGTCTGGACAACTTGGCGAAACCTCATCTCTTCACTGAGTCAAAAACTTAGCCGGCCATGGTGGTGCATATCTGTAGTTCCAGCTACTTGGAAGGTTGAGGTGGAAGGATCTCCTGAGCCCAGCAGGTTGAGGCTGCGGTAGCCATGAGTGTGCCACTGCATGCACTCACTCTGGGCAACAGAGTGACACTCCAACTCCAAAAAATAAAAAAGAATCCTAATGACAAGAATGCCACTAGGGTTATTGGTAAATAGGTGTTTTCATTTTACATTTATGTCTGAACTTCATAAGTCTCCATGCCAAGCCAGGACATAAATTCAGTCAGCACTTTCATATATTATATATATTTTTTTGAGTCAGATTCTTACTCTGTTGCCCAGGCTGGAGTGCAGTGGCATGTTCACCGCCACCCCAGTGACCACTGGCTGGGTTCAGTCAATCCTTCCACCTCAGTCTTCCAAGTAGCCAGAACTATAGGCATACGCTACCACACCTGGCTAATTTTTTGATATTTTGTAGAGATGAGATCAAGTTGCCCAGGCTGGTCTCGAACCCCTGGGCTCAGGCAATCCTCTCGCCTTGGTCTCCCAAAGTGCTGGGATTACAGGCTTGAGTCACTGCGCCCGGTCATATTCATTTGTTTTGAATCAAGGAAATTAGCTTTGAGAATATAAGGATAATCAAATCAAGTAATAAACGTGTTCATTATTCTAGCTGTTGGTCTTTAGCCAGTGTTTAATCTTTAATTATGAGTTGAGTTTCCGTTGCGTGCAAATGGAAAAGATCTAACACAGAGTACTTGAGGAAGCCTTCTTGGGAGACATGGAGTCTAAAGTGGCAGAACAGAGACAGAAGTGTATTTCAGAGGGGATGTCCTCCTCACTGTGACATAGCATTATATAATGAGCACAGTGAGAACAGTCTGACTTGGAATAACAACACTTTACACTTGTGGAGTTGTGTAGCAGGGGTCCTGTACGGAGTCTAAGCTCCGGGAAAGCATACATCTGGAATACTGATGGAGCCAATCCATCTCAGGACATACTCCCATGAGGGGCTAAAAAACCCTTAGGGAGTCAAAGCTCATGGCTTTGGTTTATGGCAATATCAAGAACTGTGAACAGGCCAGGTGTGGCCGCTCATGCCTATAATCCCAGCACTCTGGGAGGCTCAGGTGGGAGGATTGCTTGAGACTAGGAGTTCAAGAGCAGCCTGGGCAACATAGTGAGACCTTGTCTCTACAAAAAATAAAAAAAAAATTAGCTGAGCCTGGTGGTCCACACCTGTAGTCCCAGATGTTAGGGTACGGACAGACCAGGTGAGAGTGGAGAGGCGAGGAAGGCACGCAGCACTGCCGGGGCTGGCAAGCCAGATGTGCGCCCTGGCAACCCAGAGATCCGAGTAGATGCAAAGAATTGCGACACACAGAGGTGGGAGAAGAAGAGATTTATTTAAGAAAAGTTCACCACCCGCAGACAGGGAGTGGCCCTACACTCTAGGTGAGCGTGGGGGCGTAGCCCCCCAGAGTCCTGGCTGAAATCCTTCTCTTGGAGATGTTGCATGTGACTGCTGCGACTTCCTTATCGACCACCTGTGAATGTCTTGGAGAACCTGTGACACAGAGACCCATTAATGTCCACCCACATCATCATAGCCCCTAGAGAAGGGCGTGACAAGGATTCTAATGCTCCTGCACCTTCCCAAACGACATTCCTTTGACCTAACGGAGGGTGCACCTCCCCTTATCTCGTAGGTATTCCCAGTGGGTAGCTTCAGGGTGGGGGGGGGGTCCCCTGGCTTTCCTGTAGATAGGGCCCAATCTACTGGAAGATGGAATCCCCACCTGCTCCCCCTCTGAGCGGTCATAACTTTTATAATTACAAGTTTCATGACTTTTACAGTCCTTGCCCAATGCATGATGTCTTAGGCCTTGTAAATTCCTTTTACTCTAGGCAAGCTTTTTTGCCACTATGAGATACCTCTGATACCTGGAAGTTGGTTTCTGAAAAGACAAAGTCGGTAAAGTTAATTATACCTAAAGTGTACATTTCTCCAAAAGCATAGCTTCTACTTTCTTATCATTGTGTCAGGGTTTAAGAAAAAGATGAAAAATGGCTTCCCACTCTTGGTCTATCCTTTCACCAGGGGATGCTGAGGTAGGAGCATCACTTGAGCCTAGGAGGTGGAGGCTGCAGTGAGCTGTGATGGTGCCACTATACTCCAACCTCGGCAACAGAGTGAGATCCTGCCTCAAACTAAAGAAAAAGAAACTGAAAAATCTGAGATTTACCCTAATTGAAAGCTAAAAAGTTAGCCTGCCACATAGGTGCTGGTAGAAGGTATTAGCTTCCAGAGCCAGAAATGGAGAGTTTATTACCCACAGCAATAGCCAGAATATAAGTTTTGATTGTTTTTGGCGTTATTTGGTAGAGTCCAAATTACCACAGGGAGCGATAAAAAACACCAGGTGATACCTGGTCTTGCAGTAGGTTGGATTACAGAAGAAGAACCTTCAGTTTAGGGAACGCCAATTTTTTTTTTTTTTTTTTTTTTTTTTT
>NW_007252929.1:343424-344157 GCF_000164805.1 Carlito syrichta
GGGTCTCGAACCCGCGGGCTCAGGCAATTCACTCACCTCAACCTCCCAAAGTGCGGGATTACAGGCTGAGCCACCGAGCCTGGCTGGAACCCAATATTTTATAATGGCAGTAAGCTCGCTTGCCTCTTGCTGTGGGAGACACCATTTCTCTCTTTGAAGCCTGTTTGCTATGCAAATGATACGGATTTTTATCCCCTCAGCCTGGTCTCGGAGAGGGTTGGCTCGGGGGGTCAGCAAGGCTGACCCCAAAGAGTGTCAGGTATAACGGGCAGGTAAGCCAAGCCCCAGGAGCGCGGGCTCTGATGCGCTGGCAAGCCCAGCCCTGAGAGTGTTGCTGATTTGGTGGGTTGGCCAGCCAGCCCCCAGACGTGCCTCAGCTTCAGAGTCTCGCCTTTTTCCAGCAGCCCTCCCAGCAGCCAGCTCCGTCGCCTCGGAGGCCGGCCTCCTGGTTGCACGGGATTCACGGCTCTCTGGCGCCAGTGACCTTCTGCAGCTCTTCCGGTCTGGATTCTCGTTTGGCGCCCCAAAGGAGTGAGGGACACGGAGGGTGTGAAGGTGAAAAAGCAGGATTTACTGGGAAGACTGAAAAGCTCCCAGGGTGGGAGGCGACCGTAGGGGCTGCGGATTTGGAGCTGAAACCTGGCCCTTATGTAGCCCTAAGATCGAACTGATTGGTTAGCATTATCTGATGGGTTGTTTTCCAATCTCGGCAGCAGGAAGTCTGTTACTTTGT
>NW_007252929.1:344285-350100 GCF_000164805.1 Carlito syrichta
CTCACCTCAGCTTCCCAAAGGCGCGCGATTACAAACTGAGCCACCGAGCCGGTTTCACAGACATTCTTGAAGGGACAGTCCTGAACAAAGGGCAGTCAGTGCTTCACTCACCTGATATCCAGAAATGCAAAATCCACAAAGAACTAACTATGAACAGGTAACTGGGCCAGTGTCTGAGGGAAAGGATAATTCTCAGAGTCTGACATGGTAACCTCTTATCCATTCTAGCTCCTAGAGTTTCATGCCAGGCAGGGTTCTAATGCATAGGGGTTATAATAAAAGAGGAAAAACTAGGGGGACTGTTTCACTAAAATCCTATTAAATCACCGAGAGTGCAAGGAATCAATGCCACTGGTACAATTACTTTGACAGAGCTGATGAACTTGGCTTTGATACCAAGAGGAAGTAATATCACATCTATACATACATTATCACAGGGACCTGAACAGAAGAGGAGGAGAATGGAAGATACTACCTGATAATCAAGATGATGTGTTCATGGATGCTTGTGGTATTCCAACATTAGCCTGAATTTTAAGTCTCCAAGAAATAATTTTGTCTCTAAGAAATTTAAAATTGAAAAGTTCCATGAGCATTTAGTGATTTCTGAACTATCCCCAAGACTAAAGGACTATTAAGGAGCAGTATTTCTTTTTTTTTTTTTTGAGTTGGAGTCTCACTCCGTCGCCCAGACTGGAGTGCAGTGGCCGCTCCCGGCCACGGCAGCCTCTACCTGCTGGGCTCCGGCGATCCTTTCGCCTCAGCCTTCCAAGTAGTTGGAACTACAGGCGCGCGCTACCACGCCCGGCTCATTTTTTGATTTATTGTAGTGATGAGGTCTTGTCAAGTTGCCCAGGTGGGTCTTGAACCAGCGGGCTCAGGCAATTCACTCACCTCGGACTCACAAGGCGCGGGATTACAGGCTGAGCCACTGAGCCCGACCGGAGCAGTATTTCTTAATCTTTATTCTACATTATCACAGAGATTGAATGATGGTCCTAGCCAGAGCAATCAGGCAAGAAAAAAGAAATAAAGCGTATCCAAATTAGAAAAGTAGAAATTCAACTATCTCTATATGTCGATGATATGATCTTATACTTAGAAAACCCTAAAGACTTCTCCAAAAGACTCCTAGACTTGATCAATGAATTCAGTAAAGTTTCAGGATATAAACTCAGCACACAAATCAGTGGCACTGCTATTCACCAATAGCGACCAATCTGAGACTCAAATCAAGAATCCAATTCCATTTACAACAGCAACCAAAAAACTAAAATACCTAGGAATATATTTAAGCAAGGAAGTGAAAGATTTCTACAAGGAGAACTGTAAAACTCTGATTGAAAGAAACTGCAGAGGACACAAACAAGTTGAGAAACATCCCATGCTTATGGACTGGAAGAATCAACATTATTGAAATGACCATATTATCCAAAGTAATCTATGGAGTCAATGCAATCCCCATCAAACTGCCAACATCATTTTTCACAGAGTTGGAAAAAACAATCCTAAAATTTATATGGAACCAAAAAAGAGCGAGAATAGCCAAAGCAATCCTAAGCAAAGACAACAAAGTTGGAGGCATCACATTACCTGACTTCAAATTATGCTACAAGACTATAGTAACCAAAACAGCATAGTACTGGTACAAGAGCAGACACATGGACCGATGGAACAAAATAGAGAATCCAGAAATAAGCTTAAATACCTACAACCAACTGGTCTTGGACAAAGTGGACAAAAAATATACATGGGGAAAGGACACCCTATTCAACAAACAGTTCCAGGAAAACTGTCTAACCTTATGCAGAAGAATGAAACTTGATCCCAATCTCTCCCCATATACAAAAATTAACTTAATATGGATTAAAAACTTAAATGTCGGACCTGAAATCACAAAAATCCTAGAAGAAAACCTAGGAAAAACTCTTTTGGACATCAGCCTAGGCAAATAATCTATGACCTAAAACCCCGAAAGCAAGTGCAACTAAAGCAAAAATAAATACATGGAACTTAATTAAACTAAAAAGCTTCTGCACAGCAAAATAAATAACAAAGCAAATAGGCAACCTAGGGATAGTAGAAGATACTCACAAAATGACAAAGGACTAATATCCAGAATCTATAAAATTAGTAAGAAAAAAGCAAATACCCACATTAAAAAGTGGGCAGCCGGGCTCGGTGGCTCAGTCCGTAATCCCGCGCTTTGGGAGGCTGAGGTGAGTGGATTGCCTGAGCCCGAGGGTTCAAGACCCACCTGGGCAACTTGACAAGACCTCATCTTTACAAGAAATCAAAAAATCAGCTGGGCATGGTAGCACGCGCCTGTAGTTCCAGCTACTTGGAAGGCTGAGGCGGAAGGATCGCCGGGGCCCAGCAGGTGGAGGCTGCGGTGGCCAGGAGCAGCCACTGCACTCCAGTTTGGGCGACAGAGTGAGACTCCAACTCAAAAAAAAAAAAAAAAAAAAAAAAAAAGGTGGGCAAACGACATGATCAGACATCTCCCAAAAGAAGATAAATAAATGGCCAACAAACATACTTTAAAAAGCTCAAAGCCGGGCTCGGTGGCTCAGCCTGTAATCCCGTGCCTTTGGGAGGCTGAGGTGAGTGGATTGCCTGGGCCCGCGGGTTCAAGACCCGCCTGGGCAGCGAGACCTCATCTCTACAATAAATCAAAAAATCAGCTGAGCGTGGTAGTGCATGCCTGTAATTCCGGCTACTTGGAAGGCTGAGGCAGAAGGATCGCCGGAGCCCAGCAGGTCGAGGCTGCGGTGGCCGGGAGCAGCCACTGCACTCCAGTCTGGGTGACAGAGTGAGACTCCAACTCAAAAAAAAAAAAAAAAAAAGCTCAACATCACTCATAATCAGCGAAATGCAAATTAAAACCACAATGAGATACCACTTTACACCAGTCAGAATGGCCATTATTTAAAAAAAAAAAAAAAAAATATAGCTGCTGACGTGGCTGTGGAGAAATGGAATCACTCATACACTGTTGGTGGGAGTATAAATTAGTATAACCTCTATGGAAAGCAGTATGGAGATTATGCAAAGTACTAAAAGTAGATATACCATTTGATCCAGCAATCCCACCACTAGGTACCTATCTATCCTAAAGAATAGAGGTCATTATATAACAAAGACACCTGCACCTGCATGTTCATTGCAGCACAATTCGCAATTGCAAAGATGTGGAATCAACCTAAATGCCCCAGCTCATCAGTGGATAATGAAAATGTGGTATATATACATAACAGAATACTAAGCAGCCATAACAAAGAATGAAATCATGTCCTTTATGGCAACATGGATGAAGCTGGAGATCTTCATCCTAAGTAAACCAAAATGAGAACCAGAAAGAGAAAACCAAACGCCGCATGTTCTCACTCATATGTGGGAGCAAACGGTTACAAAGATGCAAATAATAGACACTGGGGGCCGGGCTCGGTGGCTCAGCCTGTAATCCCGTGCCTTGGGAGGCTGAGGTGAGTGAATTGCCTGAGGCTGTGGGTTCAAGACCCGCCTGGGCAACTGGTGAAACCTCATCTCTACAATAAATCAAAAAATCAGCCGGGCGTGGTAGCATGCGCCTGTAATTTTGGTTACTTGAAAGGGTGAGGCGGAAGGATCGCTGAAGCCCAGCAGGTCAAGGCTGCAGTGGCCAGGAGTTTGGGCAACAAAGTGAGACTCCAACTCAAAAAAAAAAAAAAAAAAATAGACACTGGGGACACCAATAAGAGGGTGAGAGATAGAGTTCAGAAACTACCTATGGGGCACAATGTTCACTATCTGGGGAATGGGCCACCTGAGACCCAATCCTCACCACTACAAAATATGTCCACGTGGGCCAGGAGCAATGACTTATGCCTGCAATCCCAGCACTTTGGGAGGCCGAAGTGAGAAGATTGCCTGAGTCCAGGGGTTCGAGACCAGTCTGGGCAACTTGACGAGACCTCATCTCTGCAATAAGTCAAAAAATTAGACGTGGTGGCGCGTGCCTGTAGTTCCAGCAACTTGGAAGGCTGAGGTGGAAGGATCACCTGAGCCCAGAAGGTCGAGGCTGAGGTGGCTGTGAGCATGCCACTGCACTTCAGCATAAGCAACAGAGTGAGACTCTGACTCAAAAAAAAAAGTCCATGTAATGAATACACATATGTATCTCCTCAATCTAAAATTTTAAAAACTAAAATAAAAATTTTAGAACAGGAATGGATGATGTGTATCACTGTGATATATTTCCCTGAATGTATCCAGATCTGAGGGAAAAAAAGAAAAAGAAGAGAAACCCAAAGCAATGTTATAGGTAAATGAAGAAAATAACATTACACAAATATTTTGTTGAATGCTTACTTAATATGCTGACTGTGGTGGCTCACACCTGTAAACCCAGCACTTTGTTAGGCTGAGGTGGGAGAATCACTTGAGTCCAGGAGTTGGAGACCAGCCTACAAGCCTGGACAACATAGCGAAACCTCATCTCTACAAAAAATGAAAAAATTAGCGGGGCATGGTGGTACATGCCTGCAATCCCAGCTGCTCAGGAGGCTTTAGTGGAAGGATCACCTGAGCCAAGGAATTCTAGGATGGAGTGAGTCATGATCGTGCCACTGCACTCCAGCCTCGGCGACAGAGCAAGACTCCACCAAAAAAAAAAAAAAAAAAAAAAAAAAGTTTACCTAATAATGTTAAGAATACAAGAATAATGAAATCAGTTGTGTAAGGCTCACTAAAATACAGCTCATCTCACTTTTTAATTTTTTAATATCCTTTCTCCCTACAACCTCTCACTCGATTCATAGCACTAATAAAACAAGTATACACTATTTAAAAAGGCATAAAAGGCCAGGTGTGGTGGCTCACACCTGTAACCCCAGCTCTTCAGAAGGCCAAGGAGAAGAATTGCTTGAGACCAGGAATTTGAGACCAGCCTGGGCAACATAGCGAGACCATGTGTCAGTAAATAAACAAATAATACATACATACATAACACTTTAAAGGAATAAATAACCTTATTGTTAAGATAAAAACATAAAATTGGTAGACTTCCTCTCATGTTATTAATATAAGGAAGACTTTCACATTACTTTGAGAGTTTTCATTTGCCTATGGTCACTGCTAGGAGTCAACTTACAATAATGTTCATGGACCCATTTTTGTGAGATGCTGATGCACTCATCCATAATTTTCTTTCTTTGGACAAGGGGAAATTTTTATTTATTTAGTTAATTATTATTATTATTTTGAGTCCAAATCTCACTCTGTTGCCCAGGCTGGAGTGCAGTGTCATGCTCACAGCCACCACAACCTCGACCTACTGGGCTCAGGTGATCCTTCTGCCTCAGCCTTCCAAGTAACTGCAACTGCAGGTGCACGCTCCTATGCCTGGCTAATTTTTTTTTTTTTGACTTATTGTAGGGTTGAGGTCTCGCCAAGTTGTCCAGGCTGGTCTTGAATCCGCAGGCTCAGGCTATCCTCTCTCCTCCGCCCCCCAAAGTGCTGGGATTATAGGCTTGAGCCACCCCGCCCGGCAAGGATAATTTTTTTTTTGAGTTGGAGTCTTTTTTTTTTTTTGAGTTGTCGCCCAGCCCGGAGTGCAGTGGCACGCTCCTGGCCACTGCAGCCTCCACCCGCTGGACTCCAGTGATCCTTCCGCCTCAGCCTTCGAAGTAGCCGAAACTACCAGGATTAACTGCACTACCGTGCCCAGCTAATTTTTGATTTATAATAGAGACGAGGTCTTGCCAAGTTGCCCGGGCTGGTCTCGAACCCGCGGGTTCAGGCAATCCACTCGCCTCGGCCTCCCAAAGGGCTGGCA
>NW_007252929.1:350469-376417 GCF_000164805.1 Carlito syrichta
CTGTCATCCCGCGTCTTTGGGAGGCTGAGGTGAGTGGATTGCCTGAGCCCGCGGGTTCGAGACCCGCCTGGGCAGCGAGACCTCATCTCTACAATAAATCAAAAATCAGCCGGGCATGGTAGCGCATGCCTGTAATTCCGGCTACTTGGAAGGCTGAGGCGGAAGGATCGCTTGAGTCTAGGAGTTTGAGATCAACCTGGGCACCATAGAAGGACCTCATCTCTACAAAAAATAAATAAATACATAATAAATAAATAAACCAGGCATGTTAGTGTATGCCTGTAGTCCCAGCTACGCAAGAGGCTGAGGCAGGGGGATCACCTGAGCCCAGGGGGTCTAGGATGTAGTGAGTCATGATCGCGCCACTGCACTCCAGCCTGGGTGACAGAGTGAGACCTCGCCTCAAAAACCCATCAAAAGGTGACATACCAACGAGTTATTTCCCTGAGGCTGCAAGCGTTGAGCAAGATGAGCCAGCCTTTGAAAGGGAGAATTTCCTAGGGCAGAGGTAAAATAATCACTAAGGGCTTTTTTACCTAGCCTGGCTGTTTGTAAAGTCATGATTCTATTTTTAAGAGTGGCACTTTACCAGTCTGGAAATATCAAGGTATCTGAGTGGAGAAGAGTTGAATGAGAAAATAAAGGAGAGGTGTTGAAACTAGTCCACGTGCAACCATAGTTATCGCGAGAATTCATGGCAATGTTTCTCTGGAATCAGGAGACAACTGGGAAGTTGGCTTTTATCCCATCGCACTTTTCTTGTAGTATGTTTTTTTTTTTTGAGATGGAGTCTCACTCTGTCACCCAGACTGGAGTGCAGTGGCTGCTCCCGGCCCGCAGCCTCGACCTGCTGGGCTCCGGCGATGCTTCCGCCTCAGCCTTCCAGATAACCGGAATGACAGGCATGCGCTACCACGCCCGGCTGATTTTTTGATTTATTGTAGAGATGAGGTCTCGCTGCCCAGGCGGGTCTTGAACCTGCGGGCTCAGGCAATTCACTCACCTCAGCTTCCCAAAGGCGCGAGATTACAGGCTGAGCCACCGAGCCCGGTTTATTTATTTATTTTGAGTTGGAGTCTCACTCTGCCACCCAGGCAGGAGTGCAGCGGCACACTCTCGGCCACCACAGCCTTGGCCTGCTGGGCTCGGGTGATCCTTCCACCTCAGCGTTCCAAATAGCTGGAACTACAGGTGCGCGCCACCACTCCTGGCTAATTTTTTGATTTTTGTAGAGACGAAGTCTTGTCAAGTTGCTCAGGTTGGCCTCGAACCCCTGGGCTCAGGCAGTCCTCTTGCCTCCGCCTCCCAAAGTGCTGGGATTACAGGTGTGAGCCACTGAGCCTGGCTAATCTTTAGATCATGCTAAGATTTCTGTTTTTTGGAACGTCCTTGGAGTTTAGTAGTTTCCAAGCATGGTTCTCTAGCCAGCTGAAACTCCTCTGATATCTCTCCAGCAAATTCCCCCTTGCTTAAGGTAGCCGAGATTGGTTTTCATTGCTTACACTCTGCTTTACAACCCAAACAGCCTGCTTCTTCCAGTTTTTAGGACCTCTCTTGGTCTTTCTCCATCTGAATCTTTCTTTCACTTCCCACCACAAAAGAACTTGGAATCATTCGAGCGTTAGTTCTTGAGGCCCCAAGCACTGAATTCACAGTGTTCGTGGGACAATATTTAATGAAAAAAATGTGTGAAAGAAACCTTTGGAGGATTTTAACATGTATATTTTAATATGCTACAGAATTGCAGTAAACATGTGGAAATACTGGGTAAGACAGCCATACTGTGAAGCAAAGCCAAATGAGATCCAACAATTATGGTTGGTGTTGAGTTGGAAGAGTCTTCTCTGTGTTGAAATAAGAGACAAACACTTTATAGCATTGTATTAAGGCATATATGTGAAAAAGAAGGGAGGCAATTATTTTTGCTTTATTTGGCATTGGGCAGGCTTCAGTTGGAACAAACTATATGTAATTTATATGCCATGCTGTATAGAGAAAAAACTTGGAGAGTGTTCAGAGGAGAACAACGGCTGATTAAAGGTTTGTGGAATTAGACCTTTGAGAAATTGTGAAAAGAGCTGGGCATGTTCAGTCAAATGCAGGACATTCAGGCATGATGAATGATTAACTGTAAATATTAGAAGAGGTGGTTCCCAAGTCCGAAGTTTAGGTTAAACAGAATGTTAAATCATGGGACTAAAATAGCACAAAAAAACCCCCCACATAGCAATGGAAATATAGACTGAGCATTGTGAAAATGTTAAATTACAAAGCTTTTAATAAATTGATGATGGAAACTATAATTTAGAACTCTGTATGGACTACTACTGAAACAATTGAATTCAATCTTATACTTAATTAAGTAGAAATCACTTAGAAAATGCAAAATGGATTGCAGGTAACAAGCAAAAATCATTAGACCAAGCGTGAAGCTCTGGCATTGACTCAGCTCCTGAATAAGGGTAGTTCGTGTGTGTGTGTGTGTGTGTGTGTGTGTGTGTGTGTGTGTGGTGTGAGTGGTGTGTGTGTGTGTTTCAGGGTGAGGGCAACTGGGGGAGAGGAGGAGGTGGGGATGGGGTGGAAAGGAAGTGTAGTGAGCAGTTTTTTGGGGGCCTCTTGGAGTTTATCCTTTCTTGAAGATGTCCCAGAAATTCCCACCATGAGACACATGATTCTATCCAAAACTCTTTGTTATTCTTTCCCATTTTCCAATGGAAATAAATTCTCTCTCTGGAGAATCTTCTGCTTTTTGGAGACAAATATTTATTCTCTACTTCACACTCTTCACCTCTTTTACATGTAAAGGGAAAGAGATGCCACCACAAAGTTTGCATTATTTTCTTTTGATTTAAAGCTTTTCAATGTATTTGATGATAATCTGTTGTTAATTTAGTTGTAGATATTCTAACAGTAATCTCATTACTGTTATTCAGTTCTCTCTGGATGTTTGGCCTCTGAACTCTTACATTCCTTTGCTTGCTTTTCTTGCTATATCCCGCCCCTTCTTCAGCTTCTCTCCCTTCTCCTAATTTGGTTTTAAGATGTTGAATGCGTCCCACGTTGTCCTATCTAAAGCTCCCAAATGTGGAAGGATATCACGTGACTGACACCTCGGGTCTGGTTGCCTCCTCCCTCATTTTGCCCTAGGACTAGGTCTTACTCCTGGTCCTCCAAGAAGCCTTCATTCTCCCCTCGTCTTATGCCGATTTCACAGCGCCTCCCAAAGACATATCTAAGGAGTTAATGACAGATTAAGCTGGCGCTGAGTTCTCACGCTTTTCAAATGCCATAAAAGTGCCCAGGTCCAAGTTGTAAAAGCAGGTAGCACCTGCATGTCTGCAGTATCTTAGAAGACACTAGACCAGCAGCTATTGTATACAGAATAATATGTAGGATTTCCCGGGACAAAGTCTTTTTTTTTTTAATCAGAGTACACTCTATCACCAAGGCTGGAGTGCAGTCCCACGCTCACTGCTACTGCAGCCTTGACTTGCTGGACTCAGGCAATCCTTTCATCTCAGCCTTCCAAGCAGCTGGAACTACATACAGGTGTGCACCACCATGCCTGGCTAATTTTTTGAGACTCAGTCTCACCAAGTTGTCCTGACTGGTCCCCAACTTCTGGGCTCAGGCAATCCTCTCACTTCGGTGTTCCCAAGGTGAGCCACCTGCACCTGGCCTGATAGGACATTTTGATGAAGCTGTTAACAGGATCAAAGTCCCAGACAGCACTGGAGGTCTGTCAGACCTGTGTGGCTATTTGTGAATGGTGAAATCTTATTAATGTGAATGTTCATTGTATTAATCTTCCAATTTTTTTTTTTGGAGTTGGAGTCACTTTGTTGCCCAGGCTGGAGTGTAGTAGCATACTCATAGCCACCCCAGCGTCAACCTGCTAGGCTCTGCGATCCTTCCGCCTCAGCCTTCCAAGCAGCTGGAACCACAGGTGTGCACTACCACACCCAGCTAATTTTTTATTTATTGTAGAGCTGAGGTCTCGCCAAGTTGCCCAGGCTGGTCTCAAATCCACAGGCTCAGGCAATCTACTCACCTCCCAAAGTGCTGGGGTTACAGGCTGAGCATCGAGCCTGGTCCCAATTTTTAAAATAAAAAGTCGAGATGCTCTGAGTCTTAGTTTCTTGTTTGGGCCCCTTCTTGCTAACTTAGCTGCATTTTATTGTTCTGTTGTCTTCCTGATGGTAATTTTCTTGTTGCTGTTATGGTATTAACTGTGTATACTTGTTGGAGAAATTGTATAAATCTTCAAGAAATACAGAAATTTTTGAGGATTGAAGACCAAATAACATATTACTACAATTTATTACATTTCCATTTAACATTTACAAATAACATTTTACAATGATTCTGACAAGCAAAGTATTTAAGTCATCACATACTTATTTTTAAAATAATTATTTTATTTTTAGTTCAGGGGGTACATAAGCAGGTTTGTTACAGGGGTAAATTGTATTTATTTATTTATTGAGTTAGAGTCTCACTCTGTTGCCCAGACTGGAATGCATGATCACGGCCACTGCAGCCTCAACCTGTTGAGCTCAGATGATCTTTTTGCTTCAGCCTTCCGAGTAGCTGGAACTACAGGCACACATTACCATGCCCAGCTAATTTTTTGATTTATTGTAGAGACGAGGTCTTGCCAAGTTGTTCAGGCTGGTCTTGAATCCCTGGGCTCAGGCAGTCCTCTCACCTCGGCCTTCCAAAGTGCTGGGATTACAGGCTTAAGCCACAGTGCCCAGTCTGTAAATTGTATTTCAAGCTTGAAATTACATGCTATGCATTTGCAAGGCTTAAAATTCAATAGCTACAAATGGATATCTAATATCAGTTTCCAAGGCCATACTGTCAGAGCTCATTTCTATAGTTTGTTGACAGAAGTTTTCCTGCCACACTTGTCTCCAGCTACCCAGTTTCCCTTCCAAGAAGCTACTAATGCTATCGGTTTCCCTTGCATTCATCTTTCCAGAGACATATAAACTTGTTTTACATGGAATAAAATGATACATGGATAAAAAGAGCCAGAGATAATATGGGAGAGACTGCTTCCAATGTTATGCTGTGAGCATTTTATATTTTTGCAAATCTATATAAATATGCCTGTGTTGTATTTTTCATTAGCAAAATATACGGTCAGAACATGTCTGTTCACAAAGGATGCGACACAACACTGGGCAACTTCTGATTTTTTTAAGTGATTGATACTAAACCACCACACACAATCAGTTCATTCACTCAACGGCTAGGGGGTGCACTTTGCAGCTCGCCCATCGCGCAGGCACACAGAGCCAAGACGAGCGGGCCATACTGGCACTCGGTTGATGGTTCAGGCCAACAGCTGGTAATATCAGACTTTAAAAATGTACAGAGCCGGGCTCGGTGGCTCAGCCTGTAATCCCGTGCCTTTGGGAGGCTAAGGTGAGTGGATTGCCTGAGCCCTCGGGTTCGAGACCTGCTTAGGCAGCGAGACCTCATCTCTACAATAAATAAAAAAATCAGCCGAGCGTGGTAGCGCGCGCCTGTGATCCCGGCTACTCAGAAGGCTGAGGCGGAAGGATTGCTGGAGCCCGACAGGTCGAGGCTGCGGTGGCCGGGAGGGGCCACTGCACTCCAGTCTGTGCGACAGAGTGGACTCCAACTCAAAAAAAAAAAAAAAAAAATGTACAGAAAAAAAATCTCATTCATATGGTAGGGCAAAGAATTGAGTCGCAACCATGTGTTTGTTCAAATACTTACACAGATTCAAAGCTGTGCGAGAAAAATACAGGTGAGGCAGTAACCCAGCCTGGTGGCCCTTCTCTATCTAATTTCACAGCAAAGTGGGGTGAAGTTTATCTGAACAGAATATGCAGAATAGTCTTTTTAGAAAAGACTACTGTAACATTATTTAAAAAATCAATAGTTAAACTAGAAATGAATGCTTAGTAAATATTTAAACTCATGATGGAACTTTTTTTTTTTTTTTTTTTTTTTTTTAGCAGGAGTCTCACTATGTCATCCAGACTGGAGTGGTCACAGCTACCGCAGCCTCAGCCGAACTGTACTCAGGCGAACATTCCACCTCCTAACAAGTAGCTGGGACTATAGGCATGTGTCACCACACCTAGCTAATTTTTTGACTTATTGTAGGGACAAGGTCTTGCCACATTGCCAAGCTGGTCTCTAATTCCTGGGCTCACTCAGTTCTCTTGCTTTGGCCTCCCAAAGTGCTAGATTACAGGTGTGAGCCACCGAGCCCAGTCGATAGAACTATTTTGGATGTCTCTCTCTCTCTCTCTCTCTCTCTCTCTCTCTCTCAGACAAGGTCTCGCTCTGTCACCCAGGCTGGAGAGCAGTGACATGATGATAGCTCACTGTACCCTCAAAACTCTGGGCTCAAGTGATCTTCCTACCCTAGTCTCCCAAGTAGCTGGGACTACAGGCACCCACTATGCCCTGCTAATTCATTTAATTTTTTTTTTTTTGACACAGGGTCTTGCTATGTTACCAAGGCTGGTCCTGAACTCCTGGGCTCAAGCAATCTGCCCCCCTTGGCCTCTCAAAGCTCTAGCATTACCTGTGTGAGCCACTGCCCCTGGTCTGGCTCTGGCCTTTTTCACAGTGCACTGCAAAGTTGACAGAAGAAAGTACCCTCACTTCCAGCCTGAATCACTCCTGAGTGACTATGGCAGCTCAGACCTGCATCATGAGGGCCCAGCCTGTTGTGGACATCTTTGCTTTCTCCTTTTTCTTTCCCCTCCTGTCCCTTCTCCATTGTCTTATGCCTTCTAGAGCACACACAGGTATGTGTGTCCTACTAACTTCACTCACATTTAAAATGAGTGTTGACCACCAAGTAAAGACATTGTTAAGCTGGTCTGCCACTGCTGGGGAATCTCATTCATGTACATTCTCTTCTCAGGTGGGTGGGAGGACCTAGGACTTGTTTTGCTGCAAGGATGCTGAGGCTCTCTGTGATTTTACTCTCTCACTTTGAGGGACAATCAAACACTCATGCAACGTAACTTGTTTTAGTGCAGGGCACCTCATTTTATTTTTTGAGGGGCTTCTCATGTCTTGCTGATTGTATTTTTAATGTTCACTATTCACATTCCATGTTAGTGTCTGAGCCAGGCTCTGTGCAGATGGCCGAGTCTCAGCACCAGAACTCTAAGACACAACAGGTGGTTCTGAGGTCTCTGAACCTTGCTTTTCAGGTACTGTCTGCACAGGTCTTATCATAGTGGAATAGTTCTGTACCATCCTGGCCTTGCTGGTTTTGGCTGTCTTTGCCAATGGCTGAAACCTATTGGCCCTTCCTGTTCTCTTCTGCCTTCTTAAAGTAATTGTAGCTTTAGCAGAGGATTGTTTTTTAACTCATGTGAAGTGGTCGTTTTATTCTCTTGTGTGTCTTTAGCACCTGGTTGGGCAACAAGGAAGAGCATTTGCTTGGGGGAATAAAATGGGAGCTGCATGGGAAGGGGGAGCTAAATAAGAGGTTTGTGCTGGACAGAGACAGGATATTGGGGTGGGGGAGTGAAGGACACAAATAGGGAAGAAGAGGAAGAGCTTATGCAGGGTCATCTGATCATGCCACTAACTCTTGACCTGGGCTGAAAGGTCAAGCTCCCTCTGTTTGGTACTCATGGTTCCGGGTTTCTTAAGTATGCAGACCTCCCATTGCTACCAGGTAGGGTGACGTGTGATACTTTGTGGGTTCTTTGGCCTAACATCGAAAAACATTTCAGAGTGACACCAAGTATAGTTTTAAGACAGAATTTATTGGGGGGGGGAGGCCCAATGCCTAATGAGCATGAGTGTCTTAAGAGAAAGAACATGCGTTTGCCTTCGACCAGAAGCTTGATATACTTTTACAGTGATTATTATGTTAACCATGAACTAAAAGAGTGGTTTGCAGGCATCTGGTCCCATTACCATCTCTGCACCGCTGACGAGCTAAGGGGGTAGGCTTTTCCTGAATGGACATTTGCCTTTGACAAGAAACTTGATAGACTTTTTTTTTGAGTTGGAGTCTCACTCTGTCACCCAGACTGGAGTGCAGGGGCCACTCCCGGCCACCGCAGCCTCGACCTACTGGGCTCCGGCGATCCTTCCACCTCAGCCTTCAAAGTAGCTGGAACTAGAGGCGCGCGCTACCACGACCAGCTAATTTTTTATTTATTGTAGAGATGAGGTCTCGCCAAGTTGCCCAGGCGGGTCTCGAACCCGCGGGCTCAGGCAATCCACTCACCTCAGCCTCCCAAAGGCGTGGGATTACAGGCTAAGCCACAGAGCTGGCTCTTGATAGACTTTTAAAACTATTGTTATGTTAACCATGAGCTAAAAGGTGGACTGATTACCATTTCTCCACGTTTGATGGGCTTTCCTGGTTGCACATTTGCTTTTGACAGGAAGCTTGATATAATTTTACAATGATTACTATGCTAACCATGAACTAAGGAAGTGGGCTACACTGGTGAGTCCACACTGCAGTCCACAGGGTGGTCAAGTCTGGTGTACCAATAAGAAAGATGTCTGAATGCTTACCCTATTTTAACGTTACCTGCAAGAAACTTATCTATGTCTAACCTACACTGAATAACCTGCCTTACCATGATTTCCTGGTCACTTTTGCCATCATAAAACCTCTCAGTTGTCTCTTTCAGAAATCATGTGCTCCCTGTATCTAACTCTTCCAGGACAACAAGGAGTCATACCCTTCAGCTATTTTCAGTTAGCAGAGTGGCTGTGGAGTATTTAGACTGTATGAAGCACATAATCATGGGTTAGGATGTTGGGGAGACCAAGATACTCTGGTTGGAAAAGCACCTACTAACAAGCCTTCTCAAACTGACCTGCCACCCCTCCTCATCTCCCCATGTTCAATTCTGGTTTGTGCACATGTTAGAAGGGGGTGTTTCTCTTAGGCATTCCCCATGGTTCATTCTATTGTCTTCTGCCCTTTACCTAGTCTTTGGGATGTATTGACTACAGTCAGCAAGATACAGGTATGGAAGCTTGATCTGAAAAACCCAAGAATTAGGGAATTAAGGGGAAAATGTTTGAGGCACGGCACCCTTCATTGTCAGTTCAGACAAGAAGGCTTTGAAATGTAATCCTGGGCAAGGTGAGGGTGTGTGTGTGGGTGTGTGTGTGTGTGTGTGTGTGTGTGTGTGTGCGTGCATGCATGCTAGGGTTACTCATTCACAAGAAGTAAGATTCAAATTATGAAATAACATCAAATTTAGATAGATAGATATTTTTATGCAAATAACTTTTGGAGATTAAATGGGAACTGGGAGAAAATTAATCTTCAAAGGCGCAAGGAGTTTTAGTTTCTAATCTTGGGGATGATAGGCAAGCAGAGGTCAGAAGCAGAATCCTCTCAAGCAGAGCTGACCTCTCTCCTTTCCAGCACCCCCTCCCTCTACACACAGCAAATCCCTAGAGACAGAAAGTGGATCAGCGCTTGCCATCCAGAAGGCCGGAAGGAGAGGAGGGGTTTGGGGCGTGACTGCTTATGGCTTTCTTTCTGGGGTGATGAAAATGTTCTAAAATTAGATGGTGGTGATGGTTGAACAACTCTGTCAATGTACTAAAAACCATTGAACTGTAGAAAAAATTACTGGAATATGAGGGGGGCCCAAAACATGGAACTTATTTACTACAAAGTGTGTGTTGGCTGGGCTCGGTAGCTCAGCCTGTAATCTCAGCACTTTGGGAGGCCAAGGCAAGTGGATTGCCTGAGCCCAGCGGTTCGAGACCAGCCTGGGCAACTTGGTGAGACCTCGTCTCTACAATAAAATAAAAAAATTAGCTGGGCATGGTAGCGTGTGCCTGTAGTTCTGGCTACTTGGAAATCTGAGGCAGAAGGATCGTTGGAGCCCAGCAGGTGGACACTGGGGTGGCAGTGATTGTGCCACTGTACTCTAGCCTGGGCGACAGAGTGAGACTCCCACGAGAAAAAAAAAAATTAGTTATTCTTACATGTTTAAATTTCAGTCATCTTGAAAGTACTCTCTGTTTGATGCAATTCACCTATCAAGACACCTTTGCCACTGCTCAAATTTGTCAATTTTGATGTCTGTTAGTACATCTACTGTGTTTTTTTTTTGTTTCACCTCTTTCACATCTACAAAACATTTCCCTTTGAGGACTTTTTCATCCAGTGAAACAAACAAACAGAAAATCACTTGGGACAAGAGCAGGTGAATAGAGAGGGTGGGGATGGCGGTCATGCCATTTTTGGTAACAAACTGCTGAATACTCAGTGTGGCGTGAACGGGTGCACTGGTAAATCATCTACCAAGAAATGGGCAAATGCATTGAAAGAACCCCCCCAAAAACCAAAAAATTCACTGAAGCCAAACACAGCCTCTCACAACAATACTAGCTGGTACACTGATGCCAGTGGGTTCCTAGGACACTTACCTAGTGCAGGAAGCCTGTGCTACAAGGTGCCTGCCCTCCAAAAAATAATTCCATTTTTTTTGGAGGGGGTCTTCCTTGTATGATTTAATTATACTAAAATATGATTTTAACTACAGAAAGTGCAGGAACCAGGTAAGGGATAAAAGATATCAACCCTCAATGGATGCCTGAGGTCATAAAACATGTAAGACTCAAGAAGAGATAAATGGACTAGGGCTTCACTTTTTCTTTCTTTGTTTCTTTGTATCTTTGTTTCTTTCTCTTTTTTTTGAGTTGGAGTCTCACTCTGTTGCCCAGACTGGAGTGCAGTGGCATGCCGATGGCCACCACAGTCTCGACCTGCCGGACTCAGGCGATCCTTCCACCTCAGCCTTCCAAGTAGCTGGAACTACGCTGGGCTTATTTTTTTGATTTATTGTAGAGATGCAATCTTGCCAAGTTGCCCAGTCTTGTCTCAAACCCCTGGGCTCAGGCAATCTTCTCGCCTCGCTCTCCCAAAGTGCTGGGATTACAGGCTTGAGCCCCCGCACCCAGCTTGGCTTCACTTTTTGTTAGGGACAGTTGACTGGCACTCCAGAGAACATCAATCTTTTGTGGAAATTAGGATTCTGTGAGGGAGGGGAAGAGGTAAAGAAGAGGACTGTGGGGAATGAAGGAAGACAAGTTGAGTTAGCAGAGGAGAGAACGTCCACAGTGTCACTTTCTCATGGTCAAGGCCATGAGACCAACCTGCCATCTACTGCGCAGGCTGAGCTGTAAGGATCTGAAGTAGCTAGGCCTGGACACAAGACCTACTTCTCTTCCCAGACTGACGCCTATAGTAGTTCCCCCATATCCTCGGGGAATGCTTTTTAAGTTGCCCGGTGGATGCCTAAAACCTCAAGCAGTGCCAAGCCCTATGTATACCATGTTTTTTCCTATACATACATACCTCTGGTAAGGTTTAGTTTATAAATTAGGTACAGTAAGAGTGTGACAACAGCAGCTCATAATAAGTAGAACAATTATAACAATATCTTGTCATAAAAGTTGTCATGCACTGTGGACATACCTTTTGCAATTTGAGGTATGGCAGCAAAACTAACACCAATTTATTTTTCTTTCTTTACAATTTCATGAATTGAAGATTTGTCTTAGCAACCTCAGCATACAATTTTTTTTTCTTGATTAAATCGAGAATGTTTACCTTTCACTTAAAGGAAACACTTCACAGCATCTCCTTGGCATGTCTGAAGTGCCAACATTGCTACTGTTGTGTTTTGAGGCCATTATTAAGTAAAATAAGGGTCACCTGAACACAAGCACAGTTGATCTGATAACTTAGATGGTGACTAAGTGAATAACAGGCAGGTGGCCTATACAGTAAGGACATGCTGGACAAAGGAATGATTCAAATCATGGGTGGATGGAGTGGACCAGTATGAGATTTTATTATGCTTCTTAGAACAGTGTGCCATTTAAAATTTATACATTGTTTGGTCAGGCAAGGTGACTCATGCCTGTCACACCTGTAATCCCAGTACCTTGGGAGGCTGAGGTAAGAGGATTCCCTGAGCCCAGGATGGGCAACTTGGTGAGACTTCATCTCTACAGTAAATAAAAAAAACTAGCCAGGTGTGATGGCACGCGTCTGAGGTTCCAGCTCCTCACAATGCTGAGGCAGAAGGAACGTCTGAGCCTAGCAGGTCAAGGGTGTGGTAGCCGAGAGTGCGTCACCTGCACTTCAGTCTGGGTGACAGAGGGAGACTTCAATTCAAAATAAACAAAGAACTTATACATTGTTTATTTCTGGAATTTTCCATTAAATATTTTTGGACCATTGTTGAACATAGATAACCGAAACCATGGAAAGCTACATTACAAATAAGGGGAACAATTGTATCCTGCCCCAAGCTCCATTCTAGTAGGAAAGGGCTCTACCAGCACCCTTGTTGAAGATTACCAGGCAGGCAGGTGCATCTGACAGCCCAAGCTGATAACCCAGATGTAAGGTGGAAAAACATGACAGCTAGAGACAGGCTTGGTGAGACAGAAAAGGAACAGGGCCTGCTTTGTGAATCATAGAACATGACCACTCCAGGCCCAGGCTGAAAATAACATAATCTTATTCCTGATGAGCAAGAGTCTAGGATAAACAGCTTTGCCCTTTGCTCATCGCTTTACAAGTTAAAAGAATAAAGGATTCAAGACTGGCTAGATTGTATAATTGCAATATGTACATTTAAAAAATCTATTTTAGCCTTTGGACTCCGTGAAAATATATCAAAATATTATTAGTGATTATATCTACTGGGCTACAGCTCCTTTATTAGACTTTAATTTTCTGAAAGGCAGTGTGCTAGACCACAGTTGATATTTAGTAAATGTCTGGTAAATTGCATTTATGAATAAATATATAATAAGTGGATGGATTTGTATTCATGTACAATTATAGATTTTTACTTCTTTACTTTCCAAATTTCCTTGATACGATTGTATAATTGACTACATGTGTGTGTTACTAATGTTTCTGGTTCAAGTTGGCTGACTGACCATGCATATTTATATCTTCTCCCACTTAGACCTCATTAAAATGATAATAAAGGAAAAAATATGCAAAAGCAAAATTACAACATGAAGAGAATAGCAGGAAGGCCATCCATAGCTAAGAGGTTTCATTTCTGGAAGAAAAAAACTGGAGGGGGAACAGCTATTGAAGCAAGAAGGGTGGGGGCTGTGCCGTCCAGAATAGAGAGGGAGAGTGGGGCTGGCGACAGACAGGCCTTTCTGCAGAACCTGGGAATATTGTTGAACAAGGAAGAGCCAGTTCACAGCAAGAATGGGGTGTGAAGAGGATGGGTGCCAGAGAGCTCTAAGAAACGATCTAGATACTCTTCTCAGTTATGCAAATGATTTAGGAATGGGGAGGAAGAGGGGCAAACAGGGCAGTAATCCAGTTTTAAGTTACTTTGTTTTTTTGTTTGTTTTTTTTTTGAGTTGGAGTCTCACTCTGTCGCACAGACTGGAGGACAGTGGCACGCTCCCGGCCACCGCAGCCTCGACCTGCCAAGTAGCTGGACCTACAGGCGTGCGCTACCACACCCAGCTAATTTTTGACTTATTGTAGAGATGAGGTCTGCCAAGTTGCCCAGGCGGGTCTCGAACTCACGGGCTCAGGCAATCCACTCACCTCAGCCTCCCAAACGCGTGGGATCACAGGCTGAGCCACCGAGCCCGGCTTTTTTTTTTTTTTTTAAGAGATAGGATCTTTCTGTCACACAAGCTGGAATGCAGTGAGTGGCACCATCATAGCTCACTGCAGCCTAGATCTCCTAGGCTCAAGTCATTCTCAGTCTCCTGAGTAACTGGGACTACACACGTGAGCCACTTCACCCAAATATATATAGAGAGAGTCATTGATTCTACTGGTAGGTTCAGAGTCTCTCTATTTGCCCAGGCTGGTCGAGAACTCCTGACCTCAAGTGATCCTCCTGACTTGGCCTCTCAAAGTGCTGGGATTACAGGGGTGAGCCACCTTGCCTGGAACTGGCAAATCTTAAGTTAGATTTGCCCTCACATGGAGGTACACATGGAACCTGGGCCTGGAGTAGACGTGTTCTACAATTTGTACAGCAGTCCATTTTTCCTTTTCTGTCTCAACAAGCCTGTCTACTGCATCTGATATGTTTAACTTCTGCTACTACTTCGTTTTCCCTTGCAACAGGCTAAAAGACTAAATGTGGTTCCAGCAGCCATTCCAAACTAAATGAAACTAAATCTTAAAATTCCAACAAAAGGGATTCGTCTTATTTGCTGAAGTTCTAGAGTGTTAAACCACAATGGTTGTGAGTAGGAGGGGAAAATTTTTGGCTCAGTAAAAGAAATAACTTTTTTTTTTGAGTTGGAGTCTTACTCTGTCGCCAGACTGGAGTGCAGTGGCTGCTCCCGGCCACCGCAGCCTCTACCTGCTGGGCTCCGGCGACCCTTCCGCCTCAGCCTTCCAAGTAGCTGGAACTACAGGCGCGCGCTACCACGCCCGGCTGATTTTTGACTTATTGTAGAGATGAGGTCTCGCCAAGTTGACCAGGTGGGTCTCGAACCCACGGGCTCAGGCAATCCACTCACCTCAGCCTCCCAAGGTGCGGGATTACAGGCTGAGCCACTGAGCCCGGCTTCTTCTTTTTTTTTTTTAGTCAGATTCTCACCCTGTTGCCCAGGCTGGAGTGCAGTGGCACGCTCATGGCCACCGAAGCCTCGACCTGCTGGGCTCAGGTGGTCTGCCTCAGCCTTCCAAGTAGCTGGAACCACAGGCATGGGCCACCACTCCCGACTAATTTTCTTAATTATTGTAGAGACGAGGTCTTGCCATGTTGCTCAGGCTGGTCTCGAATCCCTGAGCTCAGACAATCCTCTTGCCTCCACCTCCCAAAGCACTGGGATTATAGGCTTGGTTGGAAATAATTTTTAACAACTGGGGCAATATGAAGGTGAAAGGTTACCCCACGAAATAGTAAGTACTCATTCATTGAGAACCTATGTTATAAAACTATTGTCAGTCTCACAACTCCAGGTAAGGATATTTTTAGTATACACTGGGGACAAGAGAGTGTTGTCTCAATGTCCCTCTGAGTTATCCACAATGCAATTGCTTCTTAGTTTCACAGACACTTCTCTGTCAGTGCCCAGGCTCAATTCTGCTGGCCACTGCCTAGAACTGGGCACCCCCAGAAAGATGCCACCTCCAGACCTGGCAAGGTGGCTCACACCAGGCGTGGTGGCGCATGCCTGTAGTCTCAGATACTTGGGAGGCTGAGATGGGAGGACTGCCTGAGCTTAGAAAGTCAAGACTGCACTGAGCTGTGATTGTGCCACTGTACTCCAGCCTGGGTGACAGAGTAAGACTTTGATTCAAAAAAATAAAGAACAGCCGGGCTCGGTGGCTCAGCCTGTAATCCCGCGCCTTTGGGAGGCTGAGGTGAGTGGATTGCCTGAGCCCGCCTGGGCAGCGAGACCCACCTGGGCAGCGAGACCTGATCGCTACAATAAATCACAAAATCAGCCGGGCATGGTAGCGCATGCCTGTAATTCCGGCTACTTGGAAGGCTGAGGCGGAAGGATCGCCAGAGCCCAGCAGGTCGAGGCTGCGGTGGCCGGGAGCGGCCGCTGCCCTCCAGTCTGGGCGACAGAGTGAGACTCCAACTCAAAAAAATAAAAAAATAAAAAATAAATAAAATAAAAAAAATAAAGAACAAAGAAAAAAGAAAAGATGCCACCCCTGTACCTGCATGATATTGCCAGAGAACGTGAGAGAGGGGAAAGCCTTCTATGAGAATAACCATCAGTTTAAGTTTCGGGGGCTTTAAATTCAGTAATTTTTAAATTAATAAAAGTATTTTTAAAATTTAGTAATATATTATCTTTAGTAGACTTAATTTTTTAGAGCAGTTTTAGGTACACAGTAAAATGCAGAAGGTAGAAGGTACAGAGATTTCCCATATTCCGTCCATACCCACTCATGCATAGCCTCTGGCATTATCAACATCTCCCACCAGAATGGCACATTTGTTACAATTAATAAACCTATAATGACCCATAATTACCAACCAAAGTTCATAGTTTACATTAAGGTTCACCATTGATGCTGTATATTCTATGCTTTGTATCCACCATTATAGTATCATTCAGAGTATTTTTTATTTTTTTTCAATTTAATTTTTACATTTATTATAGAGACTGGGGGCTTGCTCTGTTGAGCAGGCTGGTCTTGAACTCCTGGCCTCAAGCAATTCTACCGCCCTGGCCTGTCAAAGTACTAAGATTACAGGAATGACTCACTGCACCCATATAATAGACTATTTTAAGTGTTCTAAAAAGCCTCTCTTCTCTGCGTATTCAACCTTCTTGCCTTCCTCTGCCCGGGCAACCACGGATCATTTTCCTGTCTCCATAGTTTTGCCTTTTCCAGAATATCACATACAGTAGTTGCAATCATACAGTAATGTGTGATTACTCTTCAGACTGGCTTCTTTCACTTGGTAATAAGCATTTAAGTTTCCTACATGTCTTTGCATGGTTCGACAGTTCATTTCTTTTTAGTGCTGGAGAATATTTCATTGTCTAGATATATCACAGTTTATTTATTCGTTCACCTAATGAAGGCCATCTTGGTTGTGTCCAAGTTTTGTCAATTATGAATAAAGCTTATATAAACACACAAATGTGAATTTTTATGTAGACATAAGTTTTTTTTTTGAGTTGGAGTCTCACTCTGTCGCCCAGACTGAAGTGCAGTGGCTGTTCCCGGCCACCGCAACCTCGACCTGCTGGGCTCCAGCGATCCTTCCGCCTCAGCCTCCCAAGTAGCCAGAACTACAGGTGTGCGCTACCATGCCCGGCTAATTTTTTTGATTTTATTGTAGATATGAGGTCTCGCCAAGTTGCCCAGGTGGATCTCGAACCCGCGGGCTCATGCAATTCACTCACCTCAGCCTCTCAAAGGCGCGGGATTACAGGCTGAGCCACTGAACCCGGTTTAGACATAAATTTTAAACGGCTTTGGGTAAACACCAAGGAGCATGACTGCTGGCTCATGTGTTGAGAATATGCGCCGGGCGCAGTGGCTCAGCCTGTAATCCCGTGCCTTTGGGAGGCTGAGGTGAGTGGATTGCCTAAGCCCGCAGGTTCGAGACCCGCCTAGGCAACTTGGCGAGACCTCATCTCTACAATAAAAAAAATTAGCGGGGTGTGGTAGCGCGTGCCTGTAGTTCCGGCTGCTTGGAAGGCTGAGGTGGAAGGATCGCCGGAGCCCAGCAGGTCGAGGCTGCCTGGGCAATGAAGTGAGACTCCAACTCAAAAAATAAAACAAAACAAAAAAACTCTTTAGAATCAGTTTGTTTATATCCACAAAATAATTTGCTGGGATTTTGACTGGGATTACATTAAATTTATAGATCGAGTTGGGAAGAACTAACATCATGACACTATTGAGTCTTCCTATCCATAAACATGGAATATCTCTCTATTTCTTTTATCAGATGCTTTCCAGTTTTCCTTGTATAGATCTTGTACATATTTGTTAGACTTATACCTAAGTATTTAATTTTTGGTGTGCTGTTGTAAATTTTAATTTCAAGTTCCACTCGTTTTTAACAATATTTTAAGAATGATTTTCCCTTACTTTTGCTTTGTGTGGTAAAATCTCTTCAAAAGAGATACAGGTAGAACAGTCTGAAAATACCGAATTCAAAACTTTTTAGCACCACATGAGATACTGTCCTTTGCTTTCTGATGGTTCAATGCATGCAAACTTTGTTTCATGCACAAAATTATTAAAAATATTGTATAAAATTACCTTCAGCCTATGTGTATAAGGTGTATATGAAACATACATGAGTTTTGTGTTTAGACTTGGGTCCCATCACCAAGATATCTCATTATGTACGTGGAAATATTCTAAAATCCAAAAAAATCTGAAATCCAAAACACTTCTGGTCCCAAGCATTTCAGATAAGGGATACTCAACCTGTTCTCACTAGTGATAGTTGGTTACATGGCAAGAGGTAACCGGATTGTCTGCCTTCCCCTTCTCCAAGCTATTGACATTTTTTTTTTAAAGCAAGACCAAGTCAGGTAGCTTGCAGAATAATCCACTTTCTCAATTTTCCTTGTGACTTCATTTAATATAGTCACTCCCTTAATTACAGAAAGATCCTGGAGAAACTTTGAAATTACTTTCTTCAGGGGCTTGATTAAATTCCTAGCTAAATGGTATTTTCTTTCCAGGCTTGGTCTGGGGGTTGAGGGGTAATGGGAGTCCTAGGAGTACAAAGATAAGTTGAATACCGTCCCTTTGCTCAGCTGCTGAAGCAGTGAAGCGGGCAGGAAGTTAAACCAATTGACTTTGGCTCTAGCATTCATTTATTTAGTGATTTCTTTTCATCTGCTTGTCTCCATCTCCACTATGCCTCCTGTTTGGGTTTCCTTTCTCCCACTCTTGCTCCCTACCAAACAATTCCTCAACAGTTGTGAGTCATTGTTATAAAATGTAAAAAATACATTCAATTACTTGTCCCTTCATGAAACCCTTCACTGGCTTCCGAGGTCACATAGACTTTATCCCCCAGTTTTTATTAGGGCTTGGCATAGTTGGGTCCCTGCACGTCTCCAAATCAACTTATACTCACTAGATGCTAGGTATACAGACACTCATCTAGTCATTTATTTATCTTCCTTCCTTCCCCATTTTTTTTTGAGTTGGAGTCTCACTCTATCACCCAGCCTGGAGTGCGGTAGCACACTCACGGCCACCCCAGCATTGACCTGCTGGGTGCCAGTGTTCCCTGCGCCTCAGCCTTCCAAGTAGCTGGATCTACAGGCACGTGCTACTACACTAATTTTTTTTATTTATTGTAGAGATGAGGTCTCAACAAGTTGCCGGGGGCTGGTCTCAAACCTGCAGGCTCAGGCAATTCACTTGCCTCAGCCTCCCAAAGTGCTGGGATTACAGGCTGTGCCACGGAGCCCGGCCCCCTTCTTTCTTTTTGAGCTGGAGTCATCCTTAAGCTTCAGCCTTCCAAGTATGAAACTACAGGTGTGTGCCACCATGCCTGGCTAATTTTTCTTTTTCTTTTTTTTTTGAGTTGGAGTCTCACTCTGTCACCCAGACTGGAGTGCAGTGGCCGCTCACGGCCACTGCAGCCTCGACCTGCTGGGCGTCCAGAGATCCTTCTGCCACAGTCTTCCAAGTAGCTGGAACTACAGGTACGCGCTACCACACCCGGCTAATTTTTGATTTATTGTAGTGATGAGGTCTCACCAAGTTGCTCAGGCGGGTCTTGAATCCACGGGCTCAGGTAATCCACTCACCTCAGCCTCCCAAAGCGCTGGGATTACAGGCTGAGCCACCGAGCCCAGATAATTTTTCTTGATTTATTGTAGAGATGAGGTCTCATCAAGTTGTCTGGGCTGGTCTCGAATCCCTGAGTTCAGGCAATCCTCTTGCCTCCGCCTTCCAAAGGGCTGGGAATACAGGTGTGAGCCACCGTGTTCAGCTCAGTCACACACAATTATTTCTGGACAGTCTATTATGCAGCATACATTGTTTTAACAAAAGAAAGAAAAATCTGTCCTCATGGAACTTGTGGTCTTGTTCTTCAAACAGTTGCAGCTCTTTCCTGTTTTGGGGCCTTTGCAAAAACTGATCTCTCTGCTTATGATGCTTTTCTAATGTCTTTTTTTTTTTTTTTGAGATGGTGCCCTGACTATATTGCCCAGGTTGAATTTGAAATCCTGAGGGATTCTCTCACCTAAGCCTCTTGAGCAGCTGGGGCTACAGGTGCATGCCACTGCACCTGGCCAGGACTCTTTTCTTTTCACTTCTTTTTCCTTTTCTGTTCTATTTAAAGTAGTTTCTTCTACTCCTACTATAGAACTATGTTTCCTTCATAACCAATATAGAGATTTTATATATGCTATATATACACAGAAATATATATGTCTATGGTTTTTCTGTGCAATATATCTACCCCATGAAGCCAGGATCCTGTTCCTTTAGCTCACCACTGTACACTTAATGACTGCTAGCACATAGTAGGAGCTCAATAACATTTGCTGAAATGACTTTTTTTTTTTTTTGAGTTGGAGTCTCACTCTGTCGCCCAGACTAGAGTGCAGTGGCCGCTCCCGGCCACTGCAACCTTGACCTGCTGGCCTCCGGCGATCATTCCGCCTCAGCCTTCCAAGTAGCTGGAACCACAGGCATGTGCTACCATGCCCGGCTAGTTTTTTAATGTATTTGTAAAGATGAGGGCTCGATATGTTGCCTATGCTGGTCGTGCACTCCTGAGCTCAAGCAATCTTCCCACCTCAGCCTCCCCAAGTGCTGGAATTACAGGCATGAGCAACCTGGCTGTAGGATACAGATTGTTGTGTTGGCCACAAAGGGAACTCAATTAAAGAGGATGGATGGATTCTCACAAATCCAATCTCACTGATGAAAAGCAACTCCCATCGGCCTCAATGTCTCAGCCTGTAATCCCAGCACTTTGAGAGGTCGAGGGAAATTGATTGCCTGAGCTGACGGGTTCGAGACCAGCCTGGGCAACTTGGCGAGACCTTGTCTCTACAATTAAAAAAAAAAAAGAAAAAAATTAGCCGGGTGAGGTAGCGTGCCTGTAGCTCCATTTACTTGGAAGGCTGAGGTGGAAGGATCATTGGAGCCCAGCAGGTCGACACTGGGGTGGCTGTGAGCATGGTACTGCACTCCAGCCTGGGCTAAGGAGTGAGACTCCAACTGAAAAGAAAAAGAAAGAAAGAAAGAAAGAAAGAAAGAAAAGCAACTCCCAGCATAGACCCTATGAAAATAGGACAGTAGTATCTTTTTTTTTTAATAAAAACAATTCCACAGCATTTATTGTCATCTTGTAATAACATAAGGGTAATCAAAACAATATGAACAAATGTCTTAGAACTATACTTCAAACAAAGGACACCTCAACAAACAAACTAACAGTTTCTCAACAGTTTCTCACTTCATTGATTATTTCTACTTGGAGACCTGCAGGTTTGAGACCAGCCCCCGGCAACTTGTTGAGACCTCATCTCTACAATAAATAAAAAAAATTAGTGTAGTAGCATGTGCCTGTAGATCCGGCTACTTGGAAGGCTGAGGCGCAGGGAACCCTGGCACCCAGTAGGTCAATGCTGGGGTGGCCATGAGTGTGCTACTGCACTCCAGGCTGGGTGATAGAGTGAGACTCCAACTCAAAAAAATGGGGAAGGAAGGAAGATAAATAAATGACTAGATGAGTGTCTGTATACCTAGCATCTAGTGAGTATAAGTTGATTTGGAGACGTGCAGGGACCCAACTATGCCAAGCCCTAATAAAAACTGGGGGATAAAGTCTATGTGACCTCGGAAGCCAGTGAAGGGTTTCATGAAGGGACAAGTAATTGAATGTATTTTTTACATTTTATAACAATGACTCACAACTGTTGAGGAATTGTTTGGTAGGGAGCAAGAGTGGGAGAAAGGAAACCCAAACAGGAGGCATAGTGGAGATGGAGACAAGCAGATGAAAAGAAATCACTAAATAAATGAATGCTAGAGCCAAAGTCAATTGGTTTAACTTCCTGCCCGCTTCACTGCTTCAGCAGCTGAGCAAAGGGACGGTATTCAACTTATCTTTGTACTCCTAGGACTCCCATTACCCCTCAACCCCCAGACCAAGCCTGGAAAGAAAATACCATTTAGCTAGGAATTTAATCAAGCCCCTGAAGAAAGTAATTTCAAAGTTTCTCCAGGATCTTTCTGTAATTAAGGGAGTGACTATATTAAATGAAGTCACAAGGAAAATTGAGAAAGTGGATTATTCTGCAAGCTACCTGACTTGGTCTTGCTTTAAAAAAAAAATGTCAATAGCTTGGAGAAGGGGAAGGCAGACAATCCGGTTACCTCTTGCCATGTAACCAACTATCACTAGTGAGAACAGGTTGAGTATCCCTTATCTGAAATGCTTGGGACCAGAAGTGTTTTGGATTTCAGAGTTTTTTGGATTTTAGAATATTTCTACGTACATAATGAGATGTCTTGGTGATGGGACCCAAGTCTAAACACAAAACTCATGTATGTTTCATATACACCTTATACACATAGGCTGAAGGTAATTTTATACAATATTTTTAATAATTTTGTGCATGAAACAAAGTTTGCATGCATTGAACCATCAGAAAGCAAAGGACAGTATCTCATGTGGTGCTAAAAAGTTTTGAATTCGGTATTTTCAGAGTAGGACTGTTCTACCTGTATCTCTTTTGAAGAGATTTTACCACACAAAGCTAAAGTAAGGGATAATCATTCTTAAAATATATTAAAAACGAGTGGAATTTGAAACTAAAATTTACAACAGCACATCAAAAATTAAATACTTAGGTATAAGTCTAACAAATATGTACAAGATCTATACAAGGAAAACTGGAAAGCATCTGATAAAAGAAATAAAGAGAGATATTCCATGTTTATGAATAGGAAGACTCAATAGTGTCATGATGTTAGTTCTTCCCAACTCGATCTATAAATTAAATGTAATCCCAGTCAAAATCCCAGCAAATTATTTTGTGGATATAAACAAACTGATTCTAAAGGATTTTTTTTGTTTTATTTTTTGAGTTGGAGTCTCACTTCATTGCCCAGGCAGCCTCGACCCAGCTAATTTTTTTATTTATTGTAGAGATGAGGTCTTGCCAAGTTTCCCAGGTGAACCCCGGTTTTAATTTGAGTTGGAGTCTCACTCTTGCCCAGGCTGGAGTGCAATGGCATACTCACAGGCACTGCAGCCTTGACCTGCTTGGCTCAGGTGATCCTTCCACCTCAGCTTTCCAAGTAGCTGGAACTACCGGCACGTGCCACTACATCAGGTTACTTTTTTTTTTTTTTTTTTTGAGTTGGAGTCTCACTCTGTCGCCCAGACTGGAGTGCAGTGGCCGCTCCCGGCCACCGCAGCCTCGACCTGCTGGACTCCGGCGATCCTTCCTCCTCAGCCTTCCAAGTAGCGAGAATTACAGGCACGCTCTACCACGCCCGGCTGAGTTTTTGATTCATGGTAGAGATGAGGTCTCGCTGCCCAGGCGGGTCTCGAACCCGCGGGCTCAGGCAATCCACTCACCTCAGCCTCCCAAAGGCGCGGGATTACAGACTGAGTCACCGAGTCCGGCTCATCAGGCTACTTTTTTGATTTATCGTAGAGATGAGGTCTCACCAAGTTGCCCAGGCTGGTCTCAAACCCTGGGCTCAGGCAATCCTCTTGTCTCTGCCTCCCAAAATGCTGGGATTACAGGCATGAGCCACTGCACTCAGCCTCTCTGGACTCTTTTTATGGGGCACTAATCCCATTCATGAGGGTTCCATTCTTATTACCTCCTAAACCTCCTATGGGCTCCTAAAGACCTCATCTCCAAATACCATCAAATTGGGGATTAAATTTTGACATATTAATTTGGGGAGTGGTGAATGTCCATAACTGTATTTCTGCTTTTGGCTCCATTTCTGCCTAATAGGGTTAAATGATACTTTTTTCCTTAAATGTATACTTTTTCCCCCTAAAACTGATGTATATCACTATCCTGTCTGTTTTGAGCTAAAGATAAAATATTTTCTAAGTCCTTCTTCCTTTAACATAAACTATACCACAAATATGAACAAATTATTTTTCCACTATAATGGCTTTAAAAAGTAGCATAAGTACTGAAAAGTCAAGAAATCACTTCAAGTTAAATTATTGACTACAGAGACTGAATAGGACATTCATAATTTGGATAAATCAACTCTTCAAAGACTCTCCATCATCTAATAAGGATCTCTGAACTTTTTGACCATGTATCAGTTTGTTAGAACTGCTGTAACAAAGTACCATAAACTGGATAGCTTAAACAACAGAAATATATTCTCTCACAGTTCTGGATGCTAGAAGTCCAAGAGGAAGGCATCAGCTGGACTGATTCCTTCTGAGGGCTGTGAGGAGTCTCTGTTTCATGCTTCTCCCCTAGTTTCTGATAGTTTGCTGGCAATCTTTGGAGTTCTTTGGCTTGTAAAAGCATCACCCCAATCTCTGCCTTCATCTTCAAGGAGATTCTTCCTCTTTGTGTGTCTTTGTTCAAAGTTTCCCTTTTTGTAAGGACACCAGTCGTATTGGGTTAGGGGCCCACCCTACTGCTCCTTAACTTGACCTCATCTTAACTATTACATCTGCAATGAGTGTATTTTCAAGTAAGGTCACATTCTGAAATATTGGGGGTTAGGACTTAAACGTGAATTTTGAGGGTAAGTAATATAACCCCACAACACATCAAAATATGAATTTACTGTTTATAAATTATTTGCATCCAGTACTACACTAAGGATTATATACATTGTAACTCCTACACAATTTCAAAATTGTGTAGGAAAAAGTAAAAACTCAGCCAGGTGCAGCGGCTCAAGCCTGTAATCACAGCACTTTGGGAGGCTGAGGCAAGAGGATTGTTTGAGCCTATGAGTTCAAGACCAGCATGGGTAACATAACAAGGCCTTGCCTCTGCAAAAAAATCAAAATTAGTTGAGTGTGGCAGTGTGCGACTGAAGTCCCAGCTACTTGGGAGGCCGAGGCAGAAGGATTGCCCGAGCTCGGAAGGGCAAGGCTGTGGTGAGCTGTGATCATGCCACTGCACTCCAGTCTGGGTGACAGAGTGAGGCTCTAACTAAAATAAATAAATAAGTTAAAACAAAGGTAAATACTCATGGAAGCAGTACTATTTACTTTTTGAACCCTGAGAGATTGCTTTGCACACTTCCTGGACTCTACACGTCTCGTCGACCTCATTGATAAAATCCAGTTCTTTGGCTCTCAGCCTTCTACAATCTGCCCTCTGCTTTAATCACCTGGCTCATCTCCTGTCGCTCCCAACATATCCGGCATTACAACCAGTCTGAATCGTCTGCAGTTTACTACGTGTGCTAGGATCTTTGTTCAGCAACTCTGCACATGCTGTTTCCTATTTCTGGAATGCCTTCGTTCTCTTTGCTTCCTGTGAACACACGGTGAACTCCTAATCATCTTCTGAAACTCAGCTTAAATGTCATCTCTCCTGGGGAGCCTTCACTGATTGTTCTAGGCAGCATGGACACTTTGATGGCATGCACAGCACCTTGTTCATATCTTTATTATAATGCAATTCTGTTTACATATATATTCCAGGTTGAACTGATATCTGACCATTTTTGAGTTACAAAAACAATGCAATTTCATGTAGTTCAACAGTTCTCTAGACACCAAGTCTACTGAGAGCAGGGACTATGTTTTATTTATTTTCATATTTCCAGCAACAAAAATGGCATAAAGTGCTTGATATATGCTTTTTGAAATTAAGGAAGGGCTTACTTTAACACAATAAACAGATTCTACTTTCAGATTTTCTTTTCCAAGAATAGAGTATTAGCTCGATCTCTTCTATAACAATAACCATTAGTTAAAGGTTCTTAGGCTTTATTTAGCTTTATGTGATTTTAAACTATTTTCCCTTTTTTTTCTGAACTCTTTTTAAAAAAAATATCATTAAATTGGAGACAGGTTCTAGCTACATTGCCCAGGCTGGTCTTAAACTCCTAGGTTCAAGCAGTTCTCCCACCTCAGCTACAGCCGGGATCACAGGCCTACACAGCCTCATTTTTTCTTAAACATAAAGAAAAAATCAGAATAAGGTAACTAAGTACATTTTTTAGTTAACATCAAAGTATTTCACAATTTTACTGTTTTACTTTCAAAATACTATTTTTTTTTTTTTTTTTTGAGTTGGAGTCTCACTTGGTCGCCCAGACTGGAGTGCAGTGGCCGCTCCTGGCCACCGCAGCCTCACCTGCTGGGGTCCGGCGATCCTTCCACCTCAGCCTTCCGAGTAGCCGGAATTACAGGCATGCGCTACCATGCCCGGCTGATTTTTTTTTAAATTTATTGTAGAGATGAGGTCTCGCCTGCCCAGGCAGGTCTCGAACCCGCGGGCTCAGGCAAGAATC
>NW_007252929.1:376810-380428 GCF_000164805.1 Carlito syrichta
AAAAAAAAAAAAAAAAAAGAAAAAAAAAGAAATACAAATAAAACAACAGATGCTGGAGAGGATTATAAAAAAAAGAAAAAGAAAAGAAATACAAATAAAACAAAAGATGCTGGAGAGGATGCAGGGAAAAGGGAACATTTCTGTACTGTTGGTGGGAATGTAAATTAGTATAATCTCTGTGGAAAACAGTGTGGTGATTCCTAAAAAATCTAAAAATCAACCTTCCATATAACCCTGCAATCCCCCTACTGGGAATATACCTGGAGGAATTCAAATCACTCTACGAAAAGATAACTGCACACACATGTTTATTGTAGCATTATTCACAATAGCAAAAACATGGAACCAACTGTGCTGCCCATCGAAAGAGGACAGGATAAAAAAAATGTGGTACATATACACAATGGAATATTATGCAGTCATAAAGAAGGATAAAATTATGAACTTTGCAGCAACTTGGATGGACTTAGAGTCTATAATACTGAGTGAAACAAAGAGTACCACATGTTCTCACTCATAAGCAGACCTTGAACAATTATCATAACACTATAAGAAAGGGACTGGCAGTAGTGGGAAACTGCCGGGGGTGGGAGGAGGTGGGAGTGGGATTAGCAGTAGTGGAAAACTGCGGGGAGGGGGCACATCTCATCAACAAGGGTACCTGCATAATGAACTCTTTTTTTTTTTGGGTTGGAGTCTCACTCTGTCGCCCAGACTGGAGTGCAGTGGCCGCTCCCGGCCACTGCAGCCTTGACCTGCTGGGCTCCGGCGATCCTTCTGCCTCAGCCTTCCAAGTAGCTGGAATTACAGGCATGCGCTACCATGCCCAGCTGATTTTTTGATTTATTGTAGAGATGAGGTCTCACTGCTCAGGTGGGTCTCGAACCCGCGGGCTCAGGCCATCCACTCACCTCAGCCTCCCAAAGGTGCGGGATTACAGGCTGAGCCACCAAGCCCGGCTCATAATGAACTCTTGTATACCTAACCCTGAAGTGTACTCCACATCTTTAAGATACTTTTTTTAAAAAAAGAAATACAAATAATAATAATAAATAGGAATATAAATGGAGAGCTAGCTAAAGGGATTCCTTGTGCAAAATGAATAGGACATTTAAAATTCTAATAATTATTTAGTAACAGCAAAAGTAAATCTAATTTAAGCATTTTAAGTTTCTCTATATCATTTGGTTTAAACAAATAATGCAATGACTGTAGTGACTGAAATAGTGTGTAAGTACGACATGCCATGGTCCTGAGTGATGAGTAGAACTGGTCTCTAAAGTTAGAGCAGTACCTGGTGAAGTCTGCCAGCAATCAACAGGAAGGGACATGTAGTTAAGGGAACATTCCTTACTCTTACACATTAAAGCCCTGGAGTTAGCAAAAGGTATTCCTGACTCTCCAGCATGCCATGGCAGTCAACAGCAACACCTGACACAATCTGGCTCTCCCTCATTTTAGAGACTCTTCTCCTTTTAGGGCACTTCATATCTGTTATACTTGAACTCTCAGAGAATGCCACATGGAGGCCAGGCCGTGACATTGACTTCACGCACTCAGTGTGGACACGGCCACTGACGCTACCGCTGCGTGTCAAGATGCGCGGGTCCTTGCATACTTGGAGCACATCCGTGAGCAGGAAAGACAGAATGACTGAGAACACGAGGACCCAAGAAAGTCATATGAGTAAGCCCCTCTTCTGGCTGTCCCGCCCACAGCCTTCCATGCTTGCCTGCTTCCTGCCTCCCCATTTCTTGCTCTTTGGACCTGGCAGGGGAGCACAGCAGGAAGCAGATAGGTAAGGGATCTTGGGGTGCTCTCTTTGTATTTTTAATTATTTGAGTAATACCTGAATACATTCTTGTAGAAAAGTACAAATCTCAAAGGAAAAAAAATTTTGTTCGAAGTGGAAACATCTGTGAAGTGCCCTTTCCAGTTCTAGGCTCTCCTTTCCCCCAAATGCTGTTCTCAACTTGGTAGGTACTTCCCAGATGCAGAGATATGAATATTATCTGTAGATATATATTGTCATTTTACTTATTTAAAAAAAATATGTCCATAGTCTAATTTCTATGGATACAAATAGAAGAAATTTATAAACTTAAAAGCAGAAAATTGTGACATAAAAAAACCCAATACCTTTTATCAATAAAATCACTGATTCTTTGGGGGAAAAAAGAGAGAGAGAATACCACATAGAACGTGTCATTACTCCACTAGTTCTTACTTAAAATAAGAGGGAAGACTCTCAAAAAACCAGAATTATCTTTTGGAGGGCAGGCCCCTTGTAGTACAGGCCTCCCCCATTAGGTAAGTGTTCTAGGAACCCATCAGCATCAGTGTACCAGCTAGTGTTGTTATAAGAGGCTGTTTTTTTGTTTTTTAGTTGAATTCTCACTCTGTTGCCTAGGCTAAAGTGCAGTGACACGCTCACAGCCAGCGCAGCTCGACCTGCTGGGCTCAGGCGATTCTTCTGCCTTAGTCTTCCAAGTGGCTGAACTATAGGCATGTGCCATCATGTCCAGCTAATTTTTGATTTATGCAGAAATGAGTTCTTGCCAAGTTGGCCAGGCTGGTCTTGAACCCCTGGGCTCAGGCAATCCTCTCACCTCAGCCTCCCAAAGTGCGGGGATTATAGGAGTGAGCCACTGTGCTCGGCCGAGAGGTTGTTTTCTGCTTCAGTACATTTTTTTGGGATTTTTTTCAATGTATTTGCCCATTTCATGATGGGTGATTTACAGGATGCGTGTTCAACCAAAAGCTGCATGACCCCCATGCCCCATCCTCCCTATTCACCCCATCTCACCCCCAGTGACTTTTCTTTGTTTCCCTGGATGAAAAAATTCCTCAGGGAGAAATGTTTTGCTTATGTGGAAGAAGTGAAACAAAAAATGGCAGAAGCACGAAAAGGTATCAAAACTGATGAATTCAAAAGCCAGTCTGGCAGTGGAAAAAGCATCTTGATAGGTGTATTGCATCAAGTGGGAAGTACTTTAGGGGTGACTGGAATTTAAATATGTAAGAATAAATATACAATTTTTTATAAATAACTTCCATGGTTTTTTGGGTCCTCTTGTAATTGTAAAATAATTACAAACTATGAGAGGTGCTCTGAAAGGAACAAAGATAATGCTGTGATAGAGAATAATAAAACATAAACTTAATGTTTAAGGAAGGCCTTTATGACATCTGAAAGGAGAGTCCAGGCAGGAGAAATGGTCGGGGCAGAGTATAGGGCATGAATGGGAATGCTCAAGGAACAGAGAGAAAGTGTGGCTGAAGCAATGTGAGCAATGGGGAAAATGGCAGACAGGTTCGACTATCTTTTCACCTGGTATAAAGGTAGAAATCAAAATCCTAGCCCAGGCATGGTGGCTCACGCCTGTCATCTTAGTACTCTGGGAGGCCAAGGTGATAGATTTGCTTGAGCTCAGCAGTTGGAGACCAGCCTGGGAAACATAATGAGACCTAGTTTCTACAAAAAAATTAGCACTAGCCGGGCTCGGTGGTTCAGCCTGTAATCCTGTGCTTTGGGAGGCTGAGGTGAGTGGATTGCCTGAGCTCGCGGGTTCGAGACCCGCCTGGGCAACTTGGTGAGACCTCATCTCTACAATAAAT
>NW_007252929.1:380448-381280 GCF_000164805.1 Carlito syrichta
TCTACAATAAATCAAAAAATTAGCCGGGCGTGGTAGCGAGTGCCTGTAGTTCCAGCTACTAGAAGGCTGAGGCGGAAGGATCGCTGGAGCCCAGCAGGTCGAGGCTGCGGTGAGCCATGGTCATGCCACTGTACTCCAGCCTGGGCAACAGAGTGAGACTCAAAAAAACAAAAAAAGAAAGAAAGAAAGAGAGGGAGGGAGGGAAGAAAATCCTAGAGCAGGAGTAAGAAAACTATGACCTGCAAGCAAAACCTATCCTGTCTCTTATTTTCATAGAGTTTTACAAAACTCTCCAAAGCTACCTTAAGAAAACTAAGCCACTCTTTCTTTCTTTTTAAAAAATATTTATTTATCTATTTATTTATTTGAATTATGGTCTCACTCTATTGTCCAGGTTGGGCAGCCTTGACCTTCTGGGCTCATGCAATCCTTCTGCCTCAGCCTCTCGAGTAGCTGGGACTATAGGTGCGTGTTACCAGAGATCACATGGTCTGCAAAGCCTAAAATATTTACTACATCCTAAAATATTTACCACATTCGGTCAATTTTTTTGAGGAGACGAGGTCTCACTATGTTGCCTTAGCTGGTCTCAAACTCCTGTGCTCAAGTAATCCTCTCAGAAAGTGATGGGATTACAAGCATGAGCTACTACGCCCAGCCTGTCAGTCAGAAATTTGCCTGATAGACTGTGGATTACATTTGACTCACAGATGTTTTGCCTGGCTTGCAAAGTTTCTTAGGAAACTTTGAGTTGAAAAATCTACATATTTAGCAAGTAGGACCACTTCATTTTCTTTCTTTCTTTTTTTTTTTTTTTTTTTTGAGTTGGAGT
>NW_007252929.1:381300-385755 GCF_000164805.1 Carlito syrichta
ACACAATACTTCTACTGACATCCCATTGGCTAGCATTTCGTCACATGGTCACACTTAGTTGTCAGGGTGATTGGAATATGTAGACTAATTTTTTTTCTGGACAGTAATGTGCTCAACTGAAATCCAAGGGTCCAGTTACTGAGAAAGAAGAGGACAACTAGCACCTTTACTATGTTACAATCTTCTTAGCATAAACCACATGATTTTTACGAAGTTGTCCTCTGCCACTTGAAGTTCTCAGTTGTTTCTTTCACCTTAGAACATTTAGGAGTGCACCTTGGACATCCTGAATCTGACTCCTCTTATCACCAGCACTGTCACCATCACTGCCTTCCTCTGAGCCACCATGCTCTGTCCTAGGTTTATTGCAGCAGCCACCACAGGGACTTCTTGCTTCTGCACACAGTCTTTTCCATATCATAGCCAGAGTAAGCTTTTGAAAATGTAGGTCAGGTCATGTCTCTTCTCTCTTCAAAACCCTCCAGTGGCTTCTCCTATTACTCAAAAGGAAACCTAAAACTTTGCTATGCGATCTACTTGACCTGGCTTCACTCTAAACTCTGACTTCATTTCTGTGTCCCCCTTCCTCACTCCTCTAGCCATCTCACCTCCTCGCTGCTTGACCTATACTCCCAAAAGAAGCTCAGTCTTCTCTTAGGGTCTTTGTACTTAAAACAGAAAAACAAGCTCGGAGAGAGGCTGAGTTGCCCAAGGTCGTGAAGCTTAGAAGTCATGGAGCCAGGATCTAAATCCAGGTCAGTCTGACTACACGTTCTGTATCTTTTTATTCAAGATCGTCACCTACGTGCTTAATAAATGCTTGATGGCTCAATAATGGATACCATGGAGGCAGACAGTCCTTTCTGAGAAGAGGCAACTCAGCATTTCCACGGATCCACACATCCTTTTGCAGGAGAGAACAATGTCTTCTAGGTTCTCTCTCTGCTGGAACCCGTCAGGAGCCCCTACCCGAAACCCTGTAGCCATAGGGAATTAAAAGCATCATCAGGCCTAAAGTCAGCCCAGGCTAATTGGATCAGCCATCTTCCTTTCATGGGCCAAATGAACTGACATTCTCTGAACCTTGATGGGTTGGGAGACGCTTCTGCTTTTGTGTGTGTGTGTGTGTGTGTGTGTGTGTGTGTGTGTGTGTGTGTGTGTGTGTGTGTGTGTGTAGAATCACCTTTGACAGAATCAGATACAGTTCTTACCCCATTCACTGAATTTATTTTTTCCTGGGAATTGCAGTTGATTTAAAATAAATGAAAATGTACATCCTTGCCCTTAATGATTTTTTCATGTAAATCAGTTATTTTACCTAGAGGGATTTTGTTTGGGCTTTAGAGACTTTGACATTCCTTTGGAATTATGTGTCAAATCATGCCTCTATACATATGTGCATTTGTTTTTCTAGTGAGAGGATATACAGCCTTTATCAAGTTCTCCAGGGGATCTGCCACTCCAAAACATATGAGAACTACCGGTAATAAAGATTCTCAAATCATTTATTTAGCACAGAACAAACACACTATGTTACATCATCTCCTTTTAATTCTCAAAGCAACCCAATGAATTATTATATTTCTATGAATTTCATAGGTGCAAAATCTGAAGTCAGAGAGATTCAATTCTTTTTCAATAACACATATAGGTTTTAACCATGAAATTAATATTTCAAACCCAAATCTATTATACTTCCAAGAATGTACTCTATTTTTATATTGACATACATTTTTTTTTTTTTTGAGTTGGAGTCTCACTCTATCACCCAGACTGGAGTGCAGGGCACTGCAGCCTTGACCTGCTGGCCTCCGGCAATCCTTCCGCCTCAGCCTTCCAAGTAGCTGGAACTACAGGTGCGCGCTACCACGCCCGGCTCATATTTTTTTGACTTTATTGTAGAGACGAGGTCTCGCCAAGTTGCCCAGGCGGGTCTCAAACCCGTGGGCTCAGGCAAACCACTCACCTCCGCCTCCCAAAGCGCTGGGATTACAGGCTGAGCCACCGAGCCCGGCTTACCACTTCATTTTCATATGAGAACAATCAGCTAGACCTCAGAAGCACAAATGTACTTTGTAGATAAGGCATGCATTCTCAGTTTTCCATAGTTGCCACTTCCTATTATCTTAACTGACCCTGACTTATTATTTTTTACCTACTACTATGGTTCGAATGTATCTCCTCCAAAATTCAGGCTAAAACTTAATGGCTAACGTAGGGGTATTAAGAGAGAAGGCCTTTAAGAGAGTATTAGGCCATGAGGGTTCCTCCCTGGTGAATGCAATTAATGCCCCAATGAAGTGGCTTCAGGAAGACGTCGGCCTGCTTACCCTTCTGCATTCTACCCTGTCAGGTCATGGTATTCCTCTCCTCGGAGGAGACGGCTCTTGCCAAGCAAAAACTGCTAGCACCTTGATCTTGGACTTTCCAGCCTCCAGAACTGTGAGCAAATAAATTTCTTTTGTTTATAAATTATCCAGATGCCTGAAAAATCTTGAAGAATAAGTAAAATGTTGCTAGGGTCTCCCAAGCAGGGGAAACATAATGTTCACACAGCTAGAACAGAGAAAGAGGAAAGCTCTAGGAGAGTGAGAAAGGAGTGCCAGGGTTATATCAAGAATGTCTTGCATGCTATACTAAAGAGTGTGGCTTTTGCTGGGGATGGTGGCTCAAGCCTGTAATTTTTGGGAGGCTGCGGTGAGAGGATTCCCTGAGTTCAGGGGTTTGAGACCAGCATGGGCAACTTAGTGAGAGCTCACCTCTACAATAAATAAAAAATAAGCCGGGAGTGGTAGTGCACACCTATAGTTCCAGCTACTTGGAAGGCTGAGGCAGAAGTATTGCCTGAGCCCAGAAGGTTGAGGCTGGGGTTGCCATGAGCATGCCACTCCAGCCTGGGCAAGTAACAGAGTGAGATTCTGACTCAAAAAAAAAAAAAAGCGGGGGGTGTGTGTGTGTAACTTTTCTTCTATATGAAAAAGATAATTACTGAAGGGATAAGTAAAATTTTGCAGTATAGTCAGGTTTACATGTTAGAAATACAATTTGGAGCCAGATGTGGTGGCTCACGCCTGTAATCCCAGAACTTTGAGAGATGGAGGTGAGAGGACTGTCTAACCCCAGGGATTTGAGACCAGCCTGGGCAATCTGGTAAGACCTCATCTCTACAATAAATCAAAAAATTAGCTGGGTGTGGTGGGTGTGGTGGTGCGCACCTGTAGTTTCAGCTATGGGAGGCTGAGGTGAAAGGATTACCTGAGCCCAGAAGGTTGAGACTATAGTGGCTGTTAGTGTGCCACTGCATTCCAGCCTGAGTGACAGAGTGAGACTCCAACTCAAAAAAAAAAAAAAGAAAAAAAGAAAAAGAAAAACAAATACAATTTGGGTAGTAGCATGATACCCAAATATCATGGATATTTCAATAGTTTAATAAAGGATAGTTTAAATACAGAACATAGAAGACTGGAGACAACACCAGTTAGGAAGGAAATCACTGACAAAATTCAAGCTGTAGGCAAAAAGCAACTTTGGAAATGAAGAGAAATTGATTAGAAATGGTGACTGTTTGAATGTGGAAGATGAGGGATAACAAAGAATCCCATGTTTGTGGCTTGAATGACAAGATGGATACGGAATGCAGGGTAATGGCACTTGAGAGGATGAGGATGGCTGATATAAAGGTTGAGGTGTCTGTAATTACACAGGTGGTGATGTTCACTGGGCATCTGGATATGAGACAGAAATCAGGGGGAAGGTCAAGGTAGGATAGAAAGAGGAATTATCCGCCTTTATGAGCTATCAGAGGACATTATGATGAAGGATATCACAGAGAAGGATGCAGAGTGAGATGAAGAGCAATGCATATCCCCAAGAGTCTTGAATACTTACACAGAAGAGAGGGCAATGCTCAGCAGCCTGGATGTAGAAAAGCAGATAGATGTTATGACCTGAGGTTAGGAGTTAGTAACACAGAGATGAAGAGAATTCAAGGGCAAGAAATGGAAGTGCTGGCAAATATCTAGTACAAATAATATACTACAGGTTCAAGATTTGTAGTGCTGAATCCCCAAAGACACCAAAAGGTAAGGAACTGTGTACAAGAGGCCAAAGAAGTGACCCGGAGACAACAGACACGGCAGGGGTTTTATTCAGGAACTCACAGGGAAGGTGGTCCAGGAGCCGCTGGCTGGACAGGAAAGAAATACTCCTGACTGTGAAGGGCACACAGGTTATATAGTGTTTTTATAGAGGGTGGAGTACGGGTTTAAGTGTGAAAAGGGGAGGGTTTCCAGTGTGCAGGCCTACTGCGAGAAGATGCTTATACTGCTGGCATGTACACAAAATAGTTGCGAATTATCTGTAGTCTGAATGGTCTTAATTAGCCCTGGAGATGGGCTCGGTGGCTCAGCCTGTAATCCCGTGCTTTGGGAGGCTGAGGTGAGTGGATTGCCTGAG
>NW_007252929.1:385775-394084 GCF_000164805.1 Carlito syrichta
CGCCTGTAGTTCCAGCCACTTGGAAGGCTGAGGTAGAAGGATCGCCGGAGCCCAGCAGGTTGAGGCTGTGGTGGCCAGGAGTGGCCACTGTACTCCACTCTGGGTGACAGAGTGAGACTCCAACTCAAAAAACCACCAACCAAACAAACAAACAAAAGAAACCCCAAATTAGCCCTGGGAGCCAATTACCTCAAGGAAGGGTCCACGAGAACACTCACTGCACAGAGTTGCAAGGTGTGGTCAGCAGATTCAGAAAACACTTTGCCTGAGGCCTCAGCATGACCTGTGTGCCCAGGCACAGAACCTGAGGGGAATTGGATATCCTGGGTTGGCCACCCCCAGGACCATGCCCTAGGCGCCAATCCCCTACCTGACATATCCCGGGTGTGCTCTTGTCTCTGAGTGTATTTGGTCCTACAAGGTTGAATAGGGAAGACAGCACTGAAGGGATGGTTAAGTGTAGGGTTGTTAGATTTATTAGGGAAAAAAAGGGACACCCAGTTAAATTTAAGTTTCAGATAAACAAAGAATGTATTTGTTTTGTTTTTGAGCCAGGATCTCATTCTGTTGCCCAGGCTGGAGTGTCGTGGCATGAGTACGGCTCACTGCAGCCTCAATCTCCTGGGCTTAGGCAATCTTTGTGCCCTCAATCCTTGGCCTCCTGAGGCTAGGACTACAGGCACGTGCCCCTACGCCTTGCCGATTTTTTGTAGAGAAGAGGTCTCACTATGTTGCCCAGGCTGGTCTCGAACTCCTGAGCTCAAGTGATTTTCCTGCCTTGGGCTTCCAAAGTGCTGGGATTACAGGCATGAGCTACCACACCTGGCCTTTTAATTTTTTTTAGTATAAATATGTTCCAAATATTGTATAGGCTCATACTTACACTAAAAATTTATTCATTGTTTATATGAAATTTAAATTTAACTGGGCAGCCTTTATTTATCTGGCAATCATAATTGGGTAAAAAAGAAACATGGGGAGTCCTGAGGTTAAAGACTAGAGTGTGATGCAAAGGAAAAAGCAGAATATTAAAATTTTAAAAAGCAGAATATTAAAATCGTGGTTCACGATTTCAGAAATAAAAGAGTTGTAGATAATGAAAAGGACCAGGAAAAGTTCATTGGCATTTGTGGTTGAAACAAAATGGAACTGCAGGTCCAAGAAGAAACATTGTGGCAAGAGTACTGGGTGGGTCATTAGCATGGAACTGAAGTCAGTTAAAATAATGGCTGCAGGGTAGAGGGGAGGAGTATGAGGGAAGTATTAAAGGGTAGACGGAAGGAATGTGAGCCAAGTATTAAAAAGTGTGGCGTAATGGCCAAATAAAGCCAGTGATGGATGGTGTAGCCATACCACAAAGAGCTCTTTGGAGAAAGGGCTTTTTTTTTTTTTTTTTTTTTTTTTGGCATAGTATTAAAAGCATAATAACCCAAAATTGTGTGATACAGAACTGGGGAGATGATCTCCAGCTCAGAGAAAATTAACAACTTTCAAAGTGCAGCCCGTGTTTTCAGAGTGCAGTCAAGTTTCAAACAAAATTATGGAGAAGGGTATAGGGTAATATGTTTTCAATAGAGCTGTTTTACAGAGAATGAAATGGAAACTTATGGGTGATGTCAACAACAGCAACAACAAAAAAGAAAAAAGGAATGGGGTTGAGGAGAAAAGGAACAACCTTAATTTTACTGGAAAGGGAAGGGCAGGCAACTCTTATAGGAGGTGAGACTTGAGCTGAGATCTGAAGGATATATCTCACAGGAACCTGATGCTCAAAAGGTCCAGGGTCAGAGTACCCGAAACTTGTCACTATTCCAGAGTTTCTTGGCTCACTGAATAGTACTGCTGTTCATCAAGTTATGCAGGTTAGAAATATAGGAGGCATTCATGATATCTGGCTCCTTATGCCCATTCTTCAAACCATCACATAAGCATCAGATAAAGGAAAAAAACATTCCATGTAGAGTGAAGAATATATGCAATATATGAAAGATAATGTGGTGCATTCTGGAGATTAAAGACTTAATACTTTGACATAAAGAAGAAGGAGCTATTTCATGAAGAGTCTTGTAGGCTATATTAAGGATTTTGTTCTTTGTCCTAAGAGAAATGGAAGCCTGGTCTGAAGCAAGTCAAGAGATATGACCAGATTTAGGTTTTGAAAAGAGCATTCTGGCCTGGCGCAGTGGCTCACATCTGTAACCCTAGCACTTTGGGAGGTGGAGGCAAGAGGATTGCCTGAGTTCAGTGGTTTGAGACCAGCCTGAGCAACATGGTGAGACCTCATCTCTACAATAAATCAAGAAATAGCCAGATGTGGTGGTGCACACCTGTAGTTCCAGTTACTTAGAAGGCTGAGGCAGAAGGATTTCTTGAGCCCAGCAGATCAAGGCTGTGGTGGCCGTGAGCATGCCAATGCACTCCAAGTCTGGGCAACAGAGTGAGACTCTGACTCGAGGAAAAAAAAAAGAGCATTCTGGCCAGGTACAATGGCTCAAGCCTGTAATTTAGCATTTTAGGAGGCAGAGGTGTGAAGACTGCTTGAGTCCAGGGATTTGAGACCAGCCTGGGCAACTTGGCAAGACCTTGTCTCTACAATAAATCAAAATTAGGCCTGGCTTGGTGGCTCAATCTGTACTCTCAGCACTTTGGGAGGCCGAGGCGAGTGGATTGTCTGGGCCCACAGGTTCGAGACCAGCCTGGGCAACTTGGGGAGACCTCATCTCTACAAAAAATCAAAAATTAGCTGGGTATGGTAGCATGCGCCTGTAGTTCCAGCTTCTTGGAAGGCTGAGGCGGAAGGATTGTCAGAGTCCAGCAGGTTGATGCTGGGGTGGCCTTGAGTGTGCCACTACTCTCCAGTCTGGGTGACAGAGTGCGACTTCAACTCAAAAAAAAAAAAATTATTCAGATGTGGTGGCATACATGTAGTTCCAGTTACTTAGAAGGCTGAGGCAGGATTACTTGAGCCCAGTTGGTCGAGGCTGCAATGTCCATAAGCATGCCATTGCACTCCAGCCTGGGCAACAGAGTGAAACTCTGACTCAAAAAATAAATAAATAAATAAAAAGGAAGAGCATTTTGGCTGTAGAATGGAGAACAGATGTGAGAAAACTAGAATACAAGGACACCAGAAAAAAGGCTAGTGTAGACATACAGGTGAGAAGGGGTGGAATTTGGAATAGAGTTCCAACAGTTACATAGAAATAGATGGTTTTAGTACTAGTAAAGAGATTATGCAAAAGAAATTGGTGGTAGTGGTAGAAATTCTCCCCTAGTTAAATGCTGTTAGGGATTGTCTAGTTGAAAGTAATGGTTGATTATACAGGAGAGAAAACAGATAAAAGAGCATAAATAAATAAATAATCCCAAAGTGCTGGGATTACAGGCTGAGCCACTGAGCCCAGCCTAATTTTGGTTTATTGTAGAGACAAGGTCTTGCCAAGTTGTCCAGGCTGGTTTCAAACCCCTGGACTCAAGCAATCTTCACACCTCTGCCTCCTAAAGTGCAGATAAATAAATAACAGACAGTGCTGTCTTTAGCCCTCACTAAGGGGTCCTGTCTACTTGGCCCTCCTCTCACCGTAAAGGACACGGAGTCCATGAGGTCAAGGGACCATGCCTACCTGGAGTCTGCACTGGCTAAATCTAAGGGCAGACTGAACTGTATATCGCTATTCACAAAGGGTAAAGGATGAGGACATAAGCTTGGAGATGTTGGGTGCCTTTATGGCTCCTTTTGGTATTGTGGATGAAGAAGCTAGGGGTGAAAAGACAATGGGGTCAGTTTGGGAACGCTAACGCAGGGATCCCCAACCCCCTTGCCTGTTAGGATCTAGGCCGCACAGCAGGAGGTGAGTGACAGGCTAAGTTTCATCTGTATTTACAGTCACTGCCCATCGCCAGCATTACTGCCTGAACAGATCAGCAGTGGCATGACATTTTTTTTTTTTTGAGTTGGAGTCTCACTCTGTTGCCCAGACTGGAGTGCAGTGGCCGCTCCCGGCCACCGCAGCCTCGACCTGCTGGGCTCCGGAGATCCTTCCGCCTCAGCCTTCCAAGTAAAGTAGCCGGAATTACAGGCATGCGCTACCATGCCCGGCTGATTTTTTGATTTATTGTAGAGATGAGGTCTCGCTGCCCAGGCGGGTCTCGAACCCGCGGGCTCAGGCAATCCACTCACCTCAGCCTCCCAAAGGCGCGGGATTACAGGCTGAGCCACTGAGCCTGGCTGCATGACATTTTCATAGCACAAACTGTATTGTGAACTGCGCATGAGAGGGCTCTAGATTGCATGCCTAGAGAATCTAATGCCTGATGATCTGAGGTAGAGCTGAGGCAGTGAAGCTAGGTAGCGCTGGGTAGCGGCTGCAAATACAGATTAACACTAGCAGTGAAGCTTGACTACAAAGACTACCATAATAAATCAATCGCTTATAGACTCATAGCAAAACCCTATCGGTGAGTGACAAGTGAGTTGATGTACTTCAATTGTACAGTTGCATGTGTAGCAGGCTTTAAGTCAGAATCCAACACTTATTTTTAGTCCATGTGTGGTCCACCTATTATTTTATTTACCACTTCTGCTCATGTCTCTTTTTTTAAATGGTCAATTGTATAATTATTTCATTACATATTACAATGTAAAAATAATATAAAGTGCACAATAAATGTTATGCACTGAATCATCTGGAAACCATTCCACCCTCATCCCGTCTGTAAAAATTGTCTTCCATGAAACCAGTCCCTGATGCCACAAAGGTTGGAGACTGTTGCTATAAGAAGTCTGAGGATTCTAAATTTAAACCTGGCCTTTCAGATCATTATGAAAGTCAATTTGTCAAGGTAGTAGAATATATTTTATAAAATAGTTTATTCTAGTCTAGAACATTTAAATATTTAGAAAGTTGGTATATGGGCCTCCATAGCCACACTGCTGCCCAGGCTCTGCAAATGTAGGTCCAGGCTTGATAACAGTGCATTATAGTGTCATATAGTACAAGGAGAAACAAATTCACACAGGTGAGAGTATACTCTAGCTGGGCTTTTAAAAAGTCAGATTTTCCAGACTTCTGTGTGGGAGACGAGGGAATGACTGGCTTGAGTTTCCAGACACTGCATTAGTGTATATATGAGACACTTTTCTAGAGAGGAGAGTCAATAACTAAGACACTATTTTGATTGCAATGGTTTCAGTATGATTTCGAAAAGTTTCTTGAATATAGCATAAGTTTAGAGTGTAGAAGGGACCTTAGTGATCATGTAATCAAATTTACTCACTTAACAGATAAGAAAACAGAGGTCCTAACAGGTGAAGTAGCCTGACTAGTAAGTTGGCAGATGATTTTTGGCGCTATCCTCTCAAGTCTACTCTCCTACCAAAGCTACTTTTCATGAAGACATCTGCTGCCAGTCAATTCCAGTTACAAAATTTTCTTTTTTTTTGAGTTGGAGTCTCACTCTGTCGCCCAGACTGGAGTGCAGTGGCCGCTCCCGGCCACCGCAGCCTCGACCTGCTGGGCTCCGGTGATCCTTCCGCCTCAGCCTTCCGAGTAGTTGGAACTACAGGCGCGCGCTACCACGCCCGGCTAATTTTTTGATTTGTTGTAGAGATGAGGTCTCGCCTGCCCAGGCGGGTCTCGAACCCACAGGCTCAGGCAATCCACTCACCTCAGCCTCCCAAAGGCGCGGTATTACAGGCTGAGCCACCAAGCCCTGCTACAAAATTTTCACTTGCTTTCACTGTTGTGTATTAAAGGAAGCACTTTCATTACTTTAAAAAATTTGAGGCTAAAATAAGTCCATAAGCCAATATTAAATTTTGACTCCAAAAAAAATTCTTAAAAAAAAAGAGCAAAAAGAGAAACAAAGAATTCCAACATCTTGAGGTCACAACAATGAGTATTCCTTTTTTTTCTTTTGAGTATGAGTCTCACTCTGTCACCCAGGCTGGAGTGCAGTGGCACAATCTTGGCCACCACAGCCTCCACCTGCTGGGCTCAGGTGATCCTTCCATCTCAGTCTTCCAAGTAGTTAGAATCACAGGCACGCGTCAGCATGCCCAGCTAATTTTTAAAATTTATTGTAGAGACGAGGTCTTATCAGGTCGCCCAGGCTGGTCTCAAACTCCTGTGCTCAGGCAATCCTCTCACCTCTGCTTCCCAAAGTGCTGGGATTACAAGCTTGAGCTACCGAGCCTGGCATGGAATGGGTATTCTTGAAGGGTTTTTACTGTTTTCAGGAAGTTACAGGCAGCTTACTTAGGTATCCTCTTTAGGACTCATAAAATACCCTATACCCTTTCCTTTCATTTGTAATCTCCTGACTTGACTACTTTTATTTTTCCATGCAGCCCTTTGACTTTGTTTCATGTGAGAAATTTAAATTAAAAAAACTTTTTTTGCTGCTATGGTTACAACTGTATTTGTAACCCATCTTCTCACATTTTTTATCTTCTAAGCTTAAGCTAAAACTCATCTCTCCAAATTCTTTATCGCTTAAGATAAAAATCAGCAGGGCTCGGTGGCTCAGCCCTAATCCCGCGCCTTTGGGAGGCTGAGGTGAGTGGATTGCCTGAGCCCGAGGGTTCGAGACCCGCCTGGGCAACTTGGCGACACCTCATCTCACCAATAAATCAAAAACTAGCCGGGCGTGGTAGCGCGCGCCTGTAGTTCCAGCTACTTGGAAGGCTGGGGCGGAAGGATCGCCGGAGTGGCCACTGCACTCCAGTCTGGGCGACAGTGTGAGACTCCAACTCAAAAAAAAAAAAAAAGATAAAAATCAAAGCACAGGCTTACAAAACATCGAACACGTAGGGTGCTTACTGAAGGCTAAAATACAGAAATAAACAAACAAACAAAAACTTGGCTTTTCAAACACCTGTATGTATCGCCCAAGGGGGAAGTGACTCACGCCTGTAATCCTGGCACTTTGGGAGGACAAGGTGGGAGGATGGCTTGAGGCTAGGAGTTTCAGACCAGCCTGGACAACACAGCGAGACCCCCGTCTCCATAAAAAAACAAACAAACAAAAAAAACAAGCTCTGCTGCTCAGAAGGCTGAGGCAAAAGAATCGCTGGAACCTAGAGAAGTTCAAGGCTGCAGTGAGCTAGGATCGGAGCCAGACCCCTGACTTTATTAAAACAGAAAACAAAACTCTCGCCAACGAATTTTTCTTGGCGAGTCCAATCACAGTGGTTCAAAAAAGTATCCAAACCCAAGGAGTCTTACCTTCAAGCTCGGAAGTAATCCGAAAGTTCTAGGTTTGCAGGAAGTTATCTTCCTCAAAGCATTAGCGTTCACGATCTTAGCAACTGTAACCTATCATACCAAATGGTTTTGAGCACCTCCCATCAACCGACTACCGGCTAACTAAAAGAACGTAATTCCTAGCAAAACTTTCTCTTCTGAGCTGAGAATCCCCGAAATCCAGCTTTCAGGACGCGCAGAGACAGCGTGAGATCAAAGGCATCCCAGGGAAAAAGGAAGAGAAAGCGGTACAAGGAAGACAAAGTCTTCGAGGCAGTGACGACTGCTACCTCGGCCACGGCGGATTTGGAGGTCTAGGCTGGGGGCTCTCCCCTGACATCCGCCGGGCACCCGAGTTCACACCAGCGACTGCTAGCAGACCTCGCGTCGCAGCTCCTAGGCCACCAGCCGCACCCCGCGGAGCGCTGACCTCTAAAGACGGTCCGCTTGGCGGTCCCGCCCCTTCTCCTCGTGTTTGCGCCTCTGATTGGCTTGCAGCTGGATCCCTCAGCGCGACTCGCCCAGTGGCGGGCCCGGCCGGTGGCCTGGCCGCTCCGCCCCTTCCCTACCCCTCGCGGAGGGCCCGCCCCCGGCCCCGCGCCGGGGAGCGGAGGAGAGTAAATACAACAGGAGCGCAAAATGGCGGAACCGCCGAGCCCAGCGCGCGGCGTCGCCGCCGCCGCCGCCGTCTCGGAGAAAGAGCAGTATGGCAAGCCGCAGTCCTCCTGCCGGGACCCGCCGGCTTCTCTGTCCGCCAAGAAGGTCCGGGCCGAGGAGAAGAAGGCGCCGCGGAGAGTGAACGGAGAAGGGGGCAGCGGCGGGAACAGCAGGCAGCTGCAGCCGCCGGCGGCACCTTCGCCCCAGAGCTATGGCTGCCCCGCGTCTTGGAGCTTCGCCGCCCTGTCTGCTGCTCCCTCCGCGTCCTCTTCTCGGAGCACTTGCTCCTTCTCCGCTGGCGAGGCCGTGCCCTCGTCAGCCTCCGCTTCCTTGTCTGCGCCGGTGCCGCGCAAACTGCTGGTCCCTCCTACGCTGCTGCACGCCCAGCCTCCCCGTCTCCTGCTGCCG
>NW_007252929.1:394366-399483 GCF_000164805.1 Carlito syrichta
CGCCAGCCGGAGGGGGCGGGAAGCGTCCGGATTTCAGCAGGCGATTTGGCAGTCCCCGAGAGGACAGGAAATGGAGCCTGTAATTTAGGTTGCAGAGAGGGGGAATGGCCGAGACCCTTATTTTCGGTATCGTTTCTTCCTCCCCGTTTTAAGGCGCTGCAGGTTCTGTAGAAATCGGTCTCGAGGACCCTCCTAAAGTGTGTTTGGCTAGGGGGAGAGAGAGGAGGGAAAGGGATGGGGGAAGGGTTTGGTCTTGCAAAAGATGCTTGATTGATTATCAGACCGTTTAGACGCGGTCACGGGACTTTCTGTTTGTGACACAGCCTCCAACACCAGAAAATCCTGTCAAAAAAGGGGTGTGGAGAGCACTGGCGTCAGCTGGAAGCTACCAGAGGCCTGAACGTTTCATCCCTATTAGGGAAATGAGGTAGCGTGCAGGGCCCCAAGTGTGCGGTTTCGTAAGGTACCCTCCCCGCACCCTCGTCTTCGCTCCACATTCTTAAGTGTCTAGAGTGGTCTTGTTTGAAATCCCAATCTTCAGAAAGAATTTTCAGACATTTTTTTTTCTTGAAGCAAATGATAAAACCGGGAGCTTTGACACTTTTTGGCCAGATTAAGTGGCAGCAAAATGTTTTAGCATCAGAAAAGGACAAATTGTTAAGCGTTTTTTTCCCTGACACGGCCAGTTTTCTTTCTCTCTCTCTCTTAAAAATACTACTTTTTTGGGTTTTTTTCGAGACGAGGACTCGCTGTGTTTCCTAGGCTGGTCTCGAACTCCTGGGTTCAAGCAGTCTTCCTGTTTTGGCCTCCCGTAGTGCTAGGATTACAGGCATGAGCCACCGCTCTTGGCTTTCAGCTTCCTTTTTAAATGTAATCTAATCATATGATTTTTCAGATAGTATTTCTTTAAAATAGGTGTTCCTACCTATTTAGCTATAGATACGAAATTCTGACCTGTAGTGCTGTATGTAGACTGGTTGAATCTCTTTGTGATCACAAGCTTAAAGCTCAAAATGGTCTTTATTATAAACATACATTGCTACGTAGTGTTGTCCAATGAAGCCTTTTTTTTTTTTTAAAGGAAAAAAAAATGTCAAGCAGTCTTAGCATTGCTGACCTAATGGCAGCTTAGATCGTGAAAAATTCTCTTTGCATTGGTATGGTTTATTTTGACAAGTAAAAAAATGCGGGAGCATGTAGCAACAATGCTACTTCTTCCTTGATGTTTTTTGCCTGTGGCAAAGCTTTGACATCTAAGGGTAGTCATTGGGTACTGTGGTGTCACGTAAAGATCTCTCACCTTTGGAGAGTGTTGCTTCTAGGTTTTGATGTTGGAATTTTAGGTGGTTGGTATTTTAAAGCTATTTTGTTTTATTGGTTATATATAACATTTAAGGTATATGTGTCTGGAAGTCTATCCATATGCAGCTTGGTATCAGTTTTACTGTGGTGTGTAATCTACGCATTTGCTCTTCATAAGTTCTTTGAATGAGGAAGTGAAATGAGTATTACGTTGTCAGTATTGGAATGGCTGAAAAGAAGTAAATGAGTAAGCATTCTTTAACAGTTCTAATTTAAAATGTGGAGTACACAAAAGGCCCTCATAATGAAATGCCTGAGAAATTTTTATAGTCATATTTAGAATCCTCTTGAGGGGCTACCACTTTAAGTCTGAATATAAGCAAGGGTAACTTTTACATTAAGATGTAGGAAAGATGTTTTCTCATGACCTGTATGGGTATTTTTGAGTGGTAACTAGATATTAATGCTATTGTAAGATTGTCATTTTTAAGGAAAGAAATGCTATTTTATTGAGGAAAAACTAACAGAAAAATATTGCTTTTCAGTGTCTTGTAAATTTAAAGGTGAAAATTGTTCCCTCTTAACTTGGGAAATACTCATAGCCTTCTAAAGTTTGGATTTAAATGAATTGAGGCTTAACCAATTAATATTCTTAAATAGTGATATTAAAATAGTGAGAATACGAGTGCCTTTATTGTAGATAGAATTTGTAATATTCAATTTTTGCATGTTTAGTGACCAAGTGTCTATTGCTTTAGATATATATCTCTTTTTAGTGTTGCTCTAAATGGACTGTATATTGTTCAGTATCCTCTCAATTATTGGTAGCTGATTGATTGAACAATCTGAGTCAGAACCAGAAGTTTGCTATAAAGACAGGGAAAGTAAACAGGGAAATAGCTTCTCCTCAACAAAACAAAGCTGACACCTCCCAAAAAGATTTAGTCCCCCCACTCCATTAAACGATTAAGCTTCATTATTTATTTATAGTGGGTTTTGTTTTTTAGAACCACTTTATTTTTACATTGATGACCATTCTTTTTTTTGAGTTGGAGTCTTACTCCATTGCCTAGGCTGGAGCGCAGTGGCACACTCACGGCCACCCCAGCGTCGACCTTCTGGGCTCCGACAATTCTTTCGTCTCAGTCTTCCAAGTAGCTGGAACTATAGGCGCGCGATACCACGCCCAGCTAGTTTTTGATTTATTGAAGAGATGAGGTCTCGCCAAGTTGCCGGGGTTGGTCTCGAGCCTGTAGGCTCAGGCAATCCACTTGCCTCAGCCTCCCAAAGTGCTGGGATTACAAGGCTGAGCCACCGAGCCTGGCCCATTGATAACCATTCTAACAGAAAGTATTCAGATTAAATGAAAGGCTGTACTTGACGAAGCCTGGCAGGGCGTTTAGTAAATGTTATTTGAGTCTGGAGCATAGTTATTAATTTTTTTAACACCATAACAGATTAAAAGATGGGTCAGTTCTAATAGAGGAGGCTCGATTTGAAAGTTAAGGGTGATGAACAGGGTAATTATAAAAATATACTAGTATAGGCCCTTTTAGTATGAGGGCTTGATGCCCTACTAACATAAAATATCTCAGGCCATCTAGTCCTAACTAAATGTAACCGATTTGCATGATGGCCTGAGTCTTCAAGTAAAAGTTAAATTTATTTCTTATAAAAAGAAAAAGTGCAAAGTATTTTAGATTATTAAAACTAGAAAATAGCTCTGGTGATTTCTATAAGTGAGTGAGTCAACAACTCATTTTCCTGTAAGATTGAATAAATTATGGAATTGGCAAATGTGAAAAGTAAAAGTGGACATGTACCGAAGGTGTCCAACATTTAGAATTAAATTATGACAAACAACAGAACAAATATATCATTAAATATCAGTGTATGTACATTTACTGATTCGAGTAATCAATAGTGCTTGTATAGATCTAATTTTTGATAGTGTTTTGGTTTTGCATTTATTCATCTATTCTTTTCTTAGAATGACCTTATGATACATTTCAAGATAAAACAGAACATTTCACTGAATTTTTGCCTTGACTATAACGCTAATGAAAATAGAAGCTTTTCCTAGAATTAAATAATTTGACTTATGTAAATATCAGAATTGTAGAGGGTGGATATTTGAAGATTTTTCAAGCTGTACCCTCTTCCATCTTTCTAATGTTGTTACTCCACAATTTTAGGTTATATTCATATTCAGAGTCTTCCTTGTATGACTAAATGTCACTCCTGTGAAAATAGTTGACTGTGATTTCATTTTCTTGTGTAACCTTTTTTCATGTCTCATTTTTTTTCATTTGCTTAGTTTTCTCTGGCAAAGTCTTTCTGTACCCTCCAGCAGCTCCATAAAATGCTTCTCAGTACAATTTTCCACATGGGCAAATCTGTCAGATAAACTTATCAGTTCCATTTGTCCTGTAGACATCCCTTCTGTAGCTGTCCTTCCTGCTTCAGTCTGGATTGTTTCCTCTTTAGGCCTGCTGCATAACTATCACCTTGGGATTTCCCTTAGCTTACATTCGGGGAATTTCTTTCACTTCTGTTGAATTCCTGTTTTCTGGATCTCATGCCTTCCTTTTGGTTTAGTTCTTCATTTTGGTTTCTTTTACTAGTACTGTGAAAGATTGCATGGAAAGTATATTTTTGGATTTTATTTTTACCCTGTGGTTGACTGTCTATTGATAGATTTCTGTGTTGGAAATAATTTTTCCTAAAAAGTTTGAAAGTGGTGTTGTTTTATTGCCCTATTTCCAGAGTTGATGTCAGGAAATCTGTTCTCCAAAAAGTCTATTGTTCTACTGTTTGGGGGATTTCAAGCCTTTCACTGAACTTAAACATTTCAGCTTTTAATAAAATAAATTTTAAGAACTCTTCTTTCCTCTGGGTGGTTTCAGTTTCTTCAGATAAAGGTCTGTCGTTTTTCTGTCTCTATATAGGTGGAATGATGTAGAGAGGAGGAATGTCTTAGTCCTTGAGCTGCCATAACAAAGTGCCATAGACTGGGTGGCTTGAGCAACAGAAATTTATTTTCTCGTAGTTTTGGAGGCTGGAAAGCCCAACATCAGTGTACCAGCATGGGCAGGTTCTTGTAAGGTCTCTTTTGTGGTCTTCGGATGGCTTCCTTCCTTCTGGGTGCTTATATGGTCTTTTTGTAGAAAGAGCTCTTTCTTTTTATAAAGCCACCAGTCCTGTTGGATTGGGACCGTGCCCTTATGACCTCATTTAATCTTACTTACCTCCTCAGTCACATAGGGCACGAAAGCTTCACCATATGAGTTTTGGGGAGACTGTTTAGTTCGCAGCAAAGACGTTGGCAGAGATGATGAGTTTTCATGGCACAGTTTTCCAGTGCTTAGTGGGAGAAGAAAGCTACATGTCTTGCCATTTCAGTTCATACATTTGCACTGTCTCCCTGTTTTCATACCAATATTTTACTTCTTCCCTTCTCTGTGTGGGGTACCCTGAGTCTGGAGCCACTGTGATTCAGTTTCTCTCTTGTTTGTGAGTGTTCTGCCATCTGTTTTTCTAGTGTCTCCAGTTTCTAAGCTTTTCTGGGTACTGCATGGTAAAGAGGATTATTTGTCATTATCTCACTCTTTCATTATGCTGAGGCGTTCACCATTCTACTATCAGGTTTTTTCTTTATACATTGCCTCAGGTTATAATTACAGTATCTCCTAGGTATATCACAGATGTATCTGTCTTTTTTTTCCGTATAGATTGGTATATATATTTATCTATATATAGTATATATATATATTATACATATATATATATATATATATATTTTTTTTTTTTTTTTT
>NW_007252929.1:399503-414096 GCF_000164805.1 Carlito syrichta
GTGCAGTGGCACACTCACGGCCACCACAGCCTCGACTTGCTGGGCTCAGGTGATCCTTCCATCTCAGCCTTCCAAGCAGCTGGAACTACAGGCATGTGCCACCATGCCTGGCTATTTTTTGGGGGGTGGGGGGTTATTGTAGAGCTGAGGTCTCACCAAGTTGTCCAGGCCTGGTGTCGAACCCCTGGATTCAGGCAGTCCTCTTGCCTCGGCCTCCCAAAGTGCTGGAATTACAGGCTTGAGCCACTGCGCCTGGTCCATTTGAGCATCTTTTTAAAGAGAAGAACATTAATTTTAGCCTTATTTTTTTCCTATGTGTGTTACATTAATCAAGTCATTTATTCTTTTTGAACCCATATAATCTGTTATACTTGTACAGAATGATTCCTTTTTCACAGAATGATTGTTAGAATTATGTGAACCAGACATGTTTTAGGCATTCATAAGGGATGCTAGTTCTCAGCTCTTCTTTCAGACTTAAGTTGGAGGCATTTAGTTTCCTTGAGTTCAAGGATAGGCATAATCTGTCTAATTTTTACATGGCATCCCAGTTTCTGGGAATAGTTAGTGTGGATTAGTATAAATCATACTAACTTTTTGAAAGAAATTTTTATTTCACAGGTTTTAATGTTAATAAATCTCATTAACTTTTTACTAGTCTCAAGTGAATTAAACATTTCATATTATGAATAAACTACTTAAAATAGGATATTGAAAAATAATATAACTTCAAAACATTTTTATTTTTAGAAGTACATTGAACTGGGCTCCGGTGATCCTTCCGCCTCAGCCTTCCAAGTAGCTGGAACTACAGGCGTGTGCTACCATGCCCAGCTGATTTTTTGATTTATTGTAGAGATGAGGTCTACACCAATTTGCCCAGGCGGGTTCTCAAACCCACGGGCTCAGGCAGTCCACTCACCTCAGCCTCCCAAAGGCACGGGAATACAGGCTGAGCCACCGAGTCTGGCTGTTTTTTCTTGAATTACATACAAACATTTAATTTTTTTTTTTTTTTTGGGTTGGAGTCTCACTCTCTAGCACAGGCTGGAGTGTAGTGGCATACTCATGGCCACCCCAGCATCGACCTGCTGGGCCTCAGCCTTCCAAGTAGCTGGAACTACAGGTACACGCTACCACACTGGCTAATATTTTGTTTATTGTAGAGATGAGGTCTTGCCAAGTTGCCTGGGCTGGTCTCGAACCCATGGGCTCAGGCAGTCCACTTACCTCGGCTTCCCAAAGTGCTGGGATTACAGGCTGAGCCACCAAGCTTGGCCAACATTTAATTTTTTATCACCAACATTTTTAATTAATAAGAAAGAAAGGCCGGGTGTGGTGGCTCCCACCTGTAATCTCAGCACTTTGGGATAGCTTGAGACCAGCCTACCAGAAATTAAAAACAAAAAAACAAAAAAGCGAAACTGGGCAAGGTGGCATGCATCTAAGCCCAGAAGATTGAGGCTGCAGTGAGCTGTGATCAAACCTCTTCACTCCAGCCTGGGCGACAGAATGTGACTTTACTCTAACAGAACAGAAGAGCATAATAACTTCTGGATGTACTTATCACCCTGCTTTAACAGTTTATATTTTATAATTCGTATTTTATCTTCCCTTCTCTACTTATTTACTTTTTGCTGTAGCTTTTTTTTTGAGTTGAAGTCTCACTGTCACCTGGCTGGAGTGCAGTGGCATGCTCACAGCCACCCCAGCCTCGACCTGCTGGGCTCAGGCGATCCTTCCACCTCAGCCTTCCAAGTAGCTGGAATTCTAGGTGTGTGCTACCACACCTGGCAAATTTTTTGATTTATTGTAGAGATGAGGTCTCGCTCTGTTGCCCAGGTTGGTCTTGAACCCCTGGGTTCAGGCAGTCCTCTCACCTTTGCCTCCCAAAGTGCTGGGATTACAGGCATGAGCCACTGCGCCCGGCCTGACATAACTTTTTATTTTTGAGTTGGCATCTCACTCTTTGTCACTCAGGCTGGAGTGCAGTGGCACACTCATAGCCACCGCAGTCTCAACCTGCTGGACTTAGGTGATCCTTCTGCCTCAGTCTTCCAAGTAGTTGGAACTACAGATGCACGCCACCACGCCTGGCTACTGAAGTAACTTTTTTAAGGAAATAAAAAAAGCCGGAGGCCAGGCTCAGTGGCTCACGCCTGTAATCTCAGCACTTTGGAAGGTAGAGTATTGCCTGAGCTCAGGGGTTTGAGATCAACCTGGGCAACCTGGCAAGACCTCATCTCTACAAAAGAATAAAAAAATTAGCCAGACATGGGAATGTGTGCCTGTAGTTCCAGCTACTAGGAAGGCCAAAGTGGAAGGATCACCTGAGCCCAGCAGGTCAAGGCTGCGATGACCGTGAGCACGCCAGCCTGGGCAACAGAGTGAGACTCTGACTCAAAATAAATAAATAAACAAAAAGGAAATAAAAGAAAAAGTTTCACAAATCAATTTTTAAAAAAGAAAAAGACAAGTTCCTTAATTTGAGCAGAGTACAATAATGAATGAAATGCAAAAATATGTTCAAGCTTAATAACCATTAATGCAAATAATGTAAATTTTCAACAATCAAAGTATGGAAGATTTTGAAATCTGAGAAAATTCAACATTGGAAAGAAAGTATAACAATAAATGGTCTCACATAGAATGCATATTATGCAGACTGTTTGCCTTTCAGGAAAGCATTATGTATCAAACTTCAGAGCTATATACCTTTAGGCACTCCCCACCCCAGGTTATTTTTCTAGGATTGTATCCTAAGAAAATTATTAGACAAGTGAATAAATGCGCAACTATAAAGTTTTATTTTAGCATCATTTAAAATAATACAGAATCTACTGTCCCACAATATTGTATCGTATTTAATATATTATGATTTATACATACAATACAAACATGAACACTAGCTAAGTAATCAGAATTGATGATGGTTCTACATGTATTGGCATGGAACAATATTTCTAGCATACTGCCAAATGAGAAAAGCAGGTTGCAGAGCACATAAAAAAATTGTATGTGCATTAAAAAAGTCACATGTATATGTAAGATGTGTATACATACAAAAAAGTGTATGTATAAGAAGTTATATAATGGAGACACTATATGAAAATGCAGTCATTAAAATAATAGTATAATTTCAGATGTTTTTCTTCACAACTTTCCTACAGCTTGAATAATTTTTAATAACAATTTTTAAATGAGCATGTATAAAGTTAGAACAATTAGAAATTAGGCAATTTTCATTAAGATTACAAAATATCATACAATTTTTTTTTTTTTGAGTTGGAGTTTCACTCTGTTACCCAGGCTGCAGTGCAGTGGCATGCTCACGGCTACTGCAGCCTCGACTTGCTGGGCTCAGGTGATCCTTTCACCTCAGCCTTCCAAGTAGCTGGAACTACAGGCATGCACCGGCATGCACCACCATGCCCTGCTAATTTTGTGATTTATTGTAGAGATGAGGTCTTGCCAGGTTGCCCAGGCTGGTCTCAAACCCTTGGGCTCAGGGGCTCAGGCAGTCCTCTCACTTCCTCCTCCCAAAGTGCTGGGATTATAGACGTGAGCCACCTTGCCTGGCCGATATCAAACAATTATAAAATGTCAACAGACTTCAAAAAACCTTCAACATTTGGGTCAAGCCCTTCATTTACATATGAAGGCCCTCAGACTCACACAGGTTTTACTCCTTTTCCTCATGAATTGGTAGTCGAGCAAGAATTTGCTCCTAAGGTCTCCTGATTCTCAGCACTGTACTTTTTCCACTGTATATTACACAACGTGTGCATTTTCACTCATAGTTCTATCTATACTAAAGTATGGAAAACAGGTAAGATTTTACTGAAAATAATATTTTACACTGCTCTTAAATATGGTTACTTCTGTTTGGTTTTTTTGTAGAAACAATGTCTTGCTATGTTGCCCAGCTTGGTCTCAACTTCGGATCTAAGTGATCATCCACCTGGGCCTTCCAAAGTGCTGGGATTACAGCCATGAACCACAGTGCCCAATCCAAATATGGTTACTTTTGAACACAGAAAAATTATTTACCCAAGATGCCACTATTCTGGAATAAGAAAAAATATTCCCCCCTTTACTATTATCTACCTATTCCCAAATTGTTGGTTAATACAGTTTTTATAAACAAACTCAGGATAAAAACACAAAATATCCTCTTTGTACAATTTAGTGATAACTTTCTTTTTTTGAGGTATACAAAATGGCAATTCTGATAATTCAATTAGTCAAACAATTCGATTAACATCATCTGCAGTTAATTTCTTTTCTAGTTCTCATGCCACTATTGCCTCTTATACTCTCTTAACAGATTGCCCACTGTCTGAGCTGCTGGTAGACTTCTCATCCCATTATCATCCTTCTGCTGTTCTCAGTTTGAAATGTCTTGCCATTTTTTTTCTCAGTGACAATCAGTCATCTCTTTGAACAGACAAAAACAACTGAAATGTACTACATGCGCTCATTTCCCAAATATGTATTCAGAGATTGAGGGATTGACCTAAAACAAGATAATCACAGACCAGACTTCAAAAAATTTACAGTCTAGTTAAGACAAACAAGTAACGAAAATGAAGTAAAGAAGGGATGGAAGAAAAACAGTGACATGGAAAGTGAAGAGAACCTAATCTAGGTGAGAGAGCAGCAAAAGCCTCCCTCCCAAGTTAAGATCTAAAAGATGAGTAGACATCACCTAGGTGTAGTAGAAGTGTGGAGCTGGGGATGGACAGATAATTGGTGGAGAAAGCTCTGTGTCGTGAGGAGCACTGAGAAGAAGCTGAAACAAGAAGTTTTAAGGTATTTGAATATCACCTCATAAACAGAAAAGTGTTATAAAGATTAGATAAGCATTGAGATCTCTATCACTCTGGCTATGCAGCATGAAGAATGAATTGGAGAGCACAGATCTGAAGCAGGAAACCAACTAAAGAGGCAGTTGTACAATAATCCAGGCAAGAGATAATGGTAATTTGACCTAAAAAAAGTAGAAAGGACAGAGCAAAAGCAGACAGTAGCTAGCAGTAACAAGATTTGGCTACAGGTCGAATGAGGGTAAAAGGCAGAATCCAGTTTTCAAGCTTGAGCCACTAGATGATGGCTCAACTTTCAAAGGCTGGGAGTGGGAACAGTTAACCAGTTACCTACAAACTAAGAAAGGATCTGAGATTATTTACTTCTCACAGAAAAAGTAACTTGCTATCTGCCACTGTAAGGATACTTTTAAGAGGATCCCTCCCCTCCAAGTAGGCATACAATACACACATCCTGAACAGAATCCCTTTTTTTTTTTTTTTCAGTTGGAGTCTCAGTCTGTCACCCAGACTGGAGTGCAATGGCCGCTCCCGGCCACCGCAGCCTTGACCTGCTGGTCTCTGGCGATCCTTCCGCCTCAGCCTTCCAAGTAGCTGGAACTACAGGCGCGCACTACCACGCTTGGCTAATTTTTGATTTATTGTAGAGAGGAGGTCTCGCCAAGTTGCCCAGGTGGGTCTCAAACCCACGGACTCAGGCAGTCCACTCACCTCGGCCTCCCAAAGTGCTGGGATTACAGGCTGAGCCACCGAGCCCGGCCCAGAATCCCTTTACAGTATTTTGAAACCTTACCTATTCACTAACCATTAATTCTAAGTTGTATTTGATGACACAACTCTAATATAAGGGACTTGCCTACATTTCAAACTCAGTTCTCCTGCAGGCCTACCAACAATGTTTCAGTTATATGCTTATTATTCTTTCCATGTGAAGCCATGTAATTATCTATGGATCCTCCTTTCTTGGTACATATTCGATGATTAAGATGCCCTGGCATATATTCCCTCTCAGAGTTGTTTCCTTTCTGTAGCCAGGAATATCAATCATTTTATTAATAAAATCATTTTATTTTACTAACAGTAGTCTTCAATATCCCTGCCTCCCAATTCTTTTCTCAGGCAATTCATCCTACACAATGCTGCCAAGTCATTATTCCTAAAATACCAGTTTGAATACATTACCACTCTGCTAAAAAATGCTCACACAGTGAAGTCTGAATTCTTTATCCCGGCCGGAAAAAAAAAAAAAAAAAAGAAAGGCAGACTGTGACAGACTTTCAACTGCCATGCCTGTCATGCCATCATATCTCCCAACTTTGCACAGTAGCATCAATCCCAGCCAAATGTTTCTGCTCACAGACCACTAAACATGCCATCACTCCTGCCTCTACAATCCTACTCACACCATCCCTCCCTCCCCTTCAACAAGCCTGTCCCACCATCTCCATTTACCTAAATCCTACTCCTCTTCCAAAACTAAGTTCACTTGTTTGACAAACAGTATCGCAATGCAAGACATCATTCTGGATGAAGATTTTAAAAACAAAACTAACAAAATTTGCATAGCAGCTTAGAGCTGGCACTCTGAAGTCAGACCATCTAAATAAAGTTCTGAAACCTGCATTTACTACTTATTTTATGTTTAAATTTTCTGAACTTCCACACAGCATTTCTAAAAGGTTAATATCTAACTAAACTTAAAAAGGAGTTGTGAATATTATATAACTACAGTATATTGGCCAAGCACGGTGGATCACACCTGTAATTCCAGTACCTTGAGAGGCTGAAGCGAGAGGATCACTTGAAGACAAGAGTTCAAGACCACCCTGGGGAGCACAGCAAGATCCCACCTCTATAAAAAAAATAAAAAAATGAACTAGGCATGATGGTGCATGTCTGTAATCTTAGCTACTTGGGAGACTGAGGCAGGAAGATTGCTTGAGGCCAAGAGTTTGAGGCTATAAAGCTATGATCATGCCACTGCACTCCAGCCTGGGCCACAGAGTGAGATCCTGTCGCTTAAAAAAAAAAAAAAAGACTACAGTATATATAAAATGCTGAGTATAGTTCTATAAATTGTAGCTGCTGTTGTTGTTTCTGTCCTTGAGGACCTCAAATCCTAATTCAAGTTGCACCCAAGTACTCATTGCATTACTTTGTTACCTATTTCAAAGTGCTTGATAAAGTTTACTGTTTCTGATATTTTCATCTTTAAATGAGAAACTGAATAACGGTGAATATTTATTCCATTATGATATAGAATACATTAGTGATTCAGCCAGAAAATGATCCTCGGACATCTGCTTTCGAGGATATTACTCCACAAGACAAACCAATGAGAGTGACTGTGACCTAAATAATAACTAAAGAAAATATATATACTCTTTCTATATAAAAGCTAACAAAACTAGCTACTTAAAACTAATTTGTACAAAAGCAGCTACACCTAAACTAAACAAATTTGTAACACAGAGTAGATAAAATTAACTTCTAAATAAACAAATATTGTATTTTTTTCTTCAGACCGTTGAGTGAAAGAAAAAGGTCATAAAACGATCACTAAAACAATATCTGCTCTGAAGGAATGAATATAATTTAGTTTTATGTAAATTCATATGGTATATAGTTCACTTACATTAGCCAACAGTACTTTATGAAAAAAATTATAATTCTAAATTATACATAGTATAACATGCTAGATTAATGTATGAAGGAGGAACAAAAAACAAAAACAAAAAACATGGAGTTTTTTTTTTTTTCCTTTTTAGAGGGGAAACTCCTTGTAATACAGGTTTTCCCCCCAGGTAAGTGTTTTAGGAACCCATCAGCAACATGTGTCAACTCTAGCATTGTTGTGAGAGGCTGCATTCAACTTCAGTGAATTTTTTGGAGATTCTTTCAACACTGCCCATTTCATGATGGGTGATTTACAATTGCACCTGCCCATACCATGTTGAGTGTTCAACAGTTTTTGACCCAAAACAGCATAACCTCTATGCCCCACACTCCCTATTCACCTGACCTTTCCCCTTATCCCTAGCAACATTTTGTTTACCCAGTCCTCAAAACAGTCCTCAAAAAGAAACATTTCACCAATGTGAAAGAGGTGAAACAAAAAAAACGACAGAAGGACTAAAAGGCATCAAAACCAAGGAGTTCAAAAGAGTCTCGACAGGTGTACTGCATCAAACGGAGATTTCGTACTTTGAAGATGACTGAAGTTTAAACTTGTAAGAATATACAATTTATAAATAAATTCCATTTTGGAGGTGATTCCTCCTCATATATTTGTTATATTCAAAAATTGATAGAGGCTTTTGTTTTCTGCTTATGTTACCGATATTGTAATAGATTACCAATATTGTAATAGATTACCAGTTGAAACTAGACAACTTCAGTCAGTCTTTATTCATAAGCACTCTGCAAGTAGCCTTCCAAAATTCAAACTATGGTCAGTTAAGAACTCAAGAAAAGTGTTTACCATAAGATTTTGGGCATATAGATGACAATAAACTTATGTTATTTGCTTTGATACTCTAAATAGACCAGTAAAATTTTTTTCTTTTTTTTTCAGTTGGAGTCTTACTCTGTCGCCCAGACTGGAGTGCAGTGGCACGCTCCCAGCCACCGCAGCCCTGACCTGCTGGGCTCCGGTGATCCTTTCGCCTCAGCCTTCCAAGTAACTAGAACTACAGGCGTGCGCTACCACGCCCGGCTAATTTTTGATTTATTGTAGAGGTGAGATCTCACTAAGTTGCCCAGGCGGGTCTCGAACCCGCAGGCTCAGGCAATCCACTCACCTCAGCCTCCCAAGGCGTGGGATTACAGACTGAGCCACCGAGCCCGGCTTAGACCACTAAATTTTAATCAAGACGTAGAAGTAGCAATTTATTCTGAATTCCCCACCCTCAAAAATAATTAATCTTATATTTAGAAAAAATTGGCATGATTCTTTAACCCCCAATGAAACGGGGGAGGCTGGGATCATTAATTGACTGTAAGCCATTAAATAAAAGACAATTGGGGAATTGGATATTCACAAAGCATCACCCCACACATTTCTAGAGCTAAATGCAAATAGAAAAATGAACCATTACAATGGAGGGAACAGTGATATCCTCAACCAAGTAATTGAATTTAGCATTTTTTGTTTGTTTTCTTGAGTCAGGGTCTCGCTCTGTTACCCAGGCTGGAGTGTAGTGGCGTGATCACGATGAGGTGGAAAGATCACCTGAGCCCAGGAGTTCACGGCAGCCTTGAATTCCTGGGCTTAGGTGATCTTTCCACCTCAGCATTCTGAGTAGCCGGGACTACACGTGGGCACTACTACGCTCAGCTAATATTTTTATTTTTTTGTCAAGATGAGGCTTTACTGTTTTGCCCAGAATGGTCTCAAACTCCCAGGCTCAAACAGTCCACCCACCTCTGCCTCTCAAAGTGTTGGAATTACAGGTGTGAGCATGATTAATAATAGAACAACCTGAATACTGTATAACGCTTGATGGGATGCAATATAATGTACCTGTGAAATACTCTTTACAAAAACTGTTTAATCTGAATTGATTAATCAAGTCTTTATAGTTAACCTCCAGTTTACAAAAATAATCAAAGTAAACATCACCATAATAAAACAAGTATTATAAACAAAAGCAAAACAAAGTTTTAAAAAATTATAAATATAGAAAAATCTGCATGAGACCAGGTATGTTGGACTAGTATCTTCAAAAAGTCAATATCAGCCGGGCTTGGTGGCTCAGCCTGTAATCCCGCGCCTTTGGGAGGCTGAGGTGAGTGGATTACCTGAGCCCGCGGGTTTGAGACCCGCCTGGGCAGCGAGACCTCATCTCTACAATAAATCAAAAAAATCAGCCGAGTGTGGTAGCGCGCGCCTGTAATTCCGGCTACTTGGAAGGCTGAGGCGGAAGGATCGCCGGAGCCCAGCAGGTCGAGGCTGTGGTGGCCGGGAGCGGCCACTGCACTCTAGTCTGGGCAACCGAGTGAGACTCCAACTCAAAAATAAAATAGATAAATAAATAAATAAATCTATCTTAAAAAAAAAAAGTCAGTATCATATTAAAAAGTCAATATTCGCTGGGCGTGGTGGCTCACACCAGCAATACCAGCACTTTGAGGGGTGGAGGCCAGACGATTGCCTGAGCCCAGGACTTCGAGACCAGCCTGGGCAACTTGGCAAGACTTTGTCTCTAGAATAAATAAAAAAATTAGCCAAGAGTAGGCGTGTGTACCTGTAATTCCAGCTACTTGGAAGGCTGAGGCAGAAGGATCACATACGACCAGTAGGTCGGGGCTGTGGTGGCCATGAGTGTGCCACTGCACTCCAGCCTGGACAACAGAGTGAGACCTTGACTCAATGAAAAAAAAAAAAGGCAATGTTATGTATACCTTATCACAATTTAAAAAAATAGGCCGGGCTCTGTGGCTCAGCCTGTAATCCTGCGCTTTGGGAGGCTGAGGCGAGTGGATTGCCTGAACCTGCGGGTTTGAGACCTGCCCGAGTAACTTGGCGAGACCTCATCACTACAATAAATCAAAAAATTAGCTGGGCGTGGTAGCACGCGCCTGTAGTTCCAGCTCCTTGGAAGGGTGAGGCAGAAGGATCACCAGAGCCCAGCAGGTCGAGGCTGCTGCACTCCACTCTGGGCGACAGAGTGAGACTCCAATTCAAAAAAAAAAAAAGTTATTAAGAAAGAGTTAACCTAGAAAATAAACAAGCAGTTCTATTCCAGACTGGAAGTAATCTGAATTAATGATAGTATCAGGGTTGAGATATATTTGAGATATGTTAAATAATGCCATATTTCATAGATGAAGTATCTCACTGTTCAACATGTATACATATATGCTGTTGAAACTTTATAAGCATTATTAGTTACATAATGGAAAAAAATTCAGTCCTAATTACTTTTGAGTGAAATTATTTATGCCCAGAATATACTTTAAAATGCTAGAGTGTGGTGACACGTGCCTGTAGTTCTGGCTACTTGGAAGGCTGAGGCGGAAGGATTGTTTGAGCCCAGCAGGTTGAGGCTGCGGTGGCCGGTGGCCGTGAGCTTGCCACTGCACTCCAGCCTGGGCAACGGAGTGAGAGACTCCAACTCAAAAAAAACCTCATTGACAGTAGTGGGAAACTGCCAGGGGAGGGAGCAAGCCTCAACAACAACCTGCATAATGAACATTTGTATAACAAACCCTGAATTGTACCCCACATCTTTAAAATAAAATTTTTAAAAAAAAAGTTATTTCAGCCTCTAGTTTATAAAAATATTTTCTTAAGTAGTCTATTGTTATGTGACTTTATTGGTTGGAATCTTTGCTCTGTTGGAGTTTATTTAGACACAGCATTAGATAAAAAGCCAAATTAATTTTGTTATAATAACTAGTTGTTTTAGCACCATTTATTGACTTGTCTTTTTTTCCATACAGACAGGGATGCCAACTTTTATCATACCAAACTTAACGTGTGCTTGGGTTTATTTTTAGATTGTTAGTTCTTTACCTCAATTAGTTTGTTTCTGCGTAAGTAGCAAACTTATTACTATATCATTAGAGTATCTTTGGTATCTACAGGGTAAGGATCCCCATACTCTTTTTGAGTTTTTTCCTGGTTTTTGTTATTTTTTGAGTTGGAGTCTCACTCTGTCACCCAGACTGGAGTGCAGTGGCCGCTCTCAGCCACCGCAGCCTCGACTCGCTGGGCTCAGGTGATCCTTCCGCCTCAGCCTTCCAAAGAGCTGGAACTACAGGCGCTCCCTACCACGCTCAGCTAGTTTTTGATTTATGGTAGAGATGAGGTCTCGCCAAGTTGCCCAGGCGGGTCTCCAACCCGCGGGCTCAGGCAGTCCACTCAAAATGTTAAGCTTATTGAGGTATATTTATATAATCACCCTTTTAGGTATATAGTTCCATGATCTTTTTTTTTGAGTTGGAGTCTCACTCTGTCACCCAGACTGGAGTGCAGTGGCCGCTCTCAGCCACTGCAGCCTCGTCTCGCTGGGCTCAGGTGATCCTTCCGCCTCAGCCTTCCACAGAGCTGGAACTACAGGCGCTCCCTACCATGCTCAGCTAGTTTTTGATTTATGGTAGAGATGAGGTCTCGCCAAGTTGCCCAGGTGGGTCTCCAACCCGCGGGCTCAGGCAATCCACTCAAAATATTAAACTTATTGAGGTATATTTATATAATCACCCTTTTAGGTATATAGTTCCATGATCTTTTTTTTTTGAATTGGAGTCTCACTCTGTTACCCAGGCTGGAGTGCAGTGGCACGTGGTGGAAAAACACCAAGGAAAACAGCAAGACTTCTTATGACTTAGCTTTGAAAGTCTGAACCAGTTCTTCAGTGTACATATATTAGGACACTTAATAGATGTATTTGTTTTGAAAAATTTCATTTAGAGCATATTCTAAATTGAACTAAAATGGATAAAGCATCTGTAGGAGTAATAATAGTTCAGTGTAGAAATTTGGAAAATGAGTATATAACGAGCATCATTCCCACAGTTATATATGCCTACATACGTTGTCATCATTAAGAACTAAATACATGGTTTACCGTTTGTGTTGCAGAATATAATTTAGCTTAAATAGTGTAATTGTATAATGTGGACTTCGAGATCTGAAATGCTGCAGATTGGCCAGGCTCAGTGGCTCAGCCTGTAATCCCAGCACTTTGGGAGGCTGAGGCGAGTGGATTGCCTGAGCCCGTGGGTTCAAGACTAACCCGGGCAACTTGGTGAGACCTCATCTCTATAATTAAAAAAAATTAGCCAAGTGCGGTAGTGTGCACCTGTAATTCTGGCTACTTGGAAGGCTGAGGTGGAAGGATCACTGGAGCCCAGCAGGTCGACGTTGGGGTGGCTGTGAATGTACCACTGCACTCCAGCCTGGGCCACGGAGTGAGACTCCAACTAAAATAAAATAAAATAAAATGCCCCAGGTTGCATGTATGTGAAAGAATCACATTTGATATAGTAAGTATAGACATATAAGATTCAGTGATTTAGAGTGATTTGCTTCTGTAACCAGATAACATATAATGTCTTACTATTTCATATCTTGGTTTTATAATATATTGACAACAGGCATGATTTTACTTCTGTTTTAAAGAAAAAGATTTTCTGGTAGGTCAGTGAGGAAAACCTAAGCTGAAAGTTTTTTCTGTGGCAGGAGAGGTAGTTCAGTCCGCTTTGTCATGCTATGCTTGGCTTGGCTTTCATGTGTGTATGTGACTTTTATTTTCTTGTTACTCTTTGTGTTCCTGCAACTATTGTTGCTATAGTATTTTTGTCATTCTAGATGTGATGCTGTGTGCTTTCCTATTAACATTCTAAATGTATTTACTAATAATAGCTATATTTGTCAAGTGCTTATAATTAGGCATTGGGCATTGTATTGGGAATAAGGCATATGTTGCCTTAAGTCTCAAGAAATTTAAAAGACAAGTGCTTTCTCTTTTACAGGTGAGAATACTGAGGGTACAACATAGTTAAGTAACTTGCTTTGTGTCGGTTGGTTAGTTATTGGCAGAGCTGGAATTTGAACTTACTATGTCTAAATACCAAGCCTGAGCTGTTTTTGTTATATTATCATACACTCAGGGTTTCTTAATCGCAGTTGTTGTAAACTGTCCTATTTTCAAAATTTTGTTACCTGTTTTCTTAGTTTCTTGGTTTGAAATATGTTAACCAAAACAGCCTGCCTTTTTCTGAATTTTAAGAGGTTGATTATCATACAATTTGAATTTCCTCATAATATCTTTAGGCAGGAACATTTTTTGCACTGCTGTACAAAGCATAGGATGGTGTTACTGTATGAGTTATTGTACTAAAATTTCCCCTTTATAAAGAAATAGAAACAGAATTAGGGAATATTAGAAAAGTAGGGGTCTTCAGAGATCTGTTAGTATAAGTCCCTGATTTTATAAGTACACAGCAATAGAAGCTCTACAGTTCTCCCTCAGATCAGTAGTTCATAGGTCCTTATGTTCTTAGTTGACTGGATCTGCACAAACCTTTTAAGTCTCAAGGTTCTTAATGTGTATGTTTTTGCATTTATTACCATAAGGTCCATTCATCCTTTAATAATTTCCATTAATATGAATGGACAGACAAATCTGGAGTAGAGGAGTTGTGTTTTAAATACCATCAAGCCTGTCAGATCTCAATCATCTCTTCATTGGAAAGGAAGGGTTTCCTTTTCTTCTTTTTTTTTAATTTTAAAGATGTGGGGTACAATTCAGGGTTAGGTATACAAATGTTCATTATGCAGGTACTCTTGTTGATGAGGTGTGCCCTCCTTCCCCTGGCAGTTTCCCTCAACTGCCAATCCCACCCCCCCCTCCCCTGGCAGTTTCCAACTATTGCCAATCCCTTTCTTACAGTATCATGGCAATTGTTCAAGGTCTGCTTATGAGTGAGAACGAACTCTGTGCTTTGTCTCTATGGTAGATCATTGAGAATGATAGACTCTAAATCCATCCAAGTTACTGCGAAGTCCATATGTTTGTCCTCCTTTATGGCTGCGTAGTATTCCATTGTGTATATGTACCACTTTTTTTTTTTTTTTAATCCAGTTTCGATGGGCAGCTTGGTTGTTTCCATGTTTTTGCTATTGTGAATAGAGCTGCAGCAAATATGCGTGTGTTGGGAGCCGGCCACGGAGGCCCACTGAGCGTTAGGGATCAGGGAGAGCCGTGGACCTCGAGACTGCTAGGACGTGTTCGGGAGCCGTAGACCCCATTTTCCTCCCC
>NW_007252929.1:415374-427184 GCF_000164805.1 Carlito syrichta
CGAAATCGCCACACTGTCTTCCAAAGAGGTTGCACTAGTTTGCATTCCCACCAGCAGTGTAGAAGTGTTCCTTTTTCTCCGCATCCTCACCAGCATCTGTTGTTTTATTAATGAGGACCATTCTTACTGGGGTTAGGTGGTATCTCAGTGTGGTTTTGATTTGCATTTCTCTGATGATTAGTGAGGCTGAGCCCTTTCTTTTTCTTTTTTTTTTTTTTGAGTTGGAGACTCACTCTGTCACCCAGACTGGAGTGCAGTGGCCACTCCCGGCCACTGCAGCCTCGACCTGCTGGGCTCCGGCAATCCTTCTGCCTCAGCCTTCCAAGTAGCTCGAACTACAAGCACGTGCTACCACATTCAGCTAATTTTTTGATTTATTGTAGAGATGAGGTCTCACCAAGTTGCCCAGGCGGGTCTCGATCCCGCGGGCTCAGGCAGTCCACTTACCTCGGCCTCCCAGAGCGCTGGGATTACGGGCTGAGCCACCAAGCTAGACCTCACTTTTTTTTTTTACTCAGTCTGTTGCCCAGGCTGGAATGCAAGTAGCACAGTCACTGCCACTGCAGCTTCTACCTGCTGGGCTCTGGTAATCTTCCTCCTCAGCCTTCCAAGTAGCTGGAACCACAGGTGCATGCCTCCATGCCTAAGCTTTTTGATTTATTGTAGAGACAAGGTCTCACCAATTTGCCCAGGCTGGTCTCAAGCTCCTGGACTCAAGACAGTCCTCTCGCCTCCATTTCTCAAAGTGCTGGGATTCAGGTGTGAGCCACTGCACCTGGCTTTTTTCTTTTCCTTTGCATTTCTGGAACCTAGTTCCATATTATTTCTTCTACTGTATATCTTTGGGGAAGACTTGATGTGGAAGAAGAGCCAGAACTCGTGCTTTTACGTGTAGGTTATAAGTAGGAACTGAAAAGGTCTGATGAGGGGAAGTGGGCCGGTGCTCCTGCCGCTGCCCCAGGAATAATGCAAGATTGCAACAAGGAAGAAAGTAGAAAGAAGTAAAGTTTATTATTCACCTTTTGCAGATTGGAAAGGGGACAGACACGTAACACGTAGAGGCAAATGTGGCATTGAAGGGCTAAGAACTGGGTATATTTAAGGGCCTTTGGGATAAGGTAAGGGGGTTTGGGCCTGGAGGAATGTCCAGGGCTGTGGGTCTTTGATGTTGATTATAGCCACATTAATGTTAGCTCTTGACATTGCCTGACATTAGCATCTCATGCCCTCAGGTGGTGGGCTAGATGGGAGGAGACAAGGAGAGGGTGTTTTCCTGCCAGAGTCTTGTCAGACGTTTGCAATCTACAAACTCTTGTCATTTCTATGGCTTTGACCAGTCAAGGGGTGATCTTTGATCTTCTGCCTTGACTAGGAATCTGAATGTTTACTAGACATTATTATGTAAAACTATGAATTGAAAGGTTGGGTTGTCCCGGTTTTGCACCTGATGGAGATTTGCCAGGGGGAGGTAGGCTGCCAGATTGACCTGTAGTGAAATGCTTGAATGCTTTCTAAAACCTGCCTGTTGGAAATTTATCTATGTCTGACCTGTGCTAGATTCAAAGAGTGTCAGGGGTAAATAGTTATGCTGAGGCAAAAAGACTATGCTAAATTAAGTTTATTCTAGGTTTCTATAGGTAACTCCTTTTGGGAACTATCTTTTTTTTTTTTTTAATTAAAAATAAAATAGAGACAAGGTCTTGCTATGTGGCCCAGGCTAGTCTTGAACTTCTGGGCTCAGGTGATCCTCCCACCTGGGCCTCTCAAAGTGCTATGATTATAGGTATGAATCACTGCCAGAACTATCTCTTAATAGATAACCACCGTAAAACATTTGTAGACTAGCCGGGCTCGGTGGCTCAACCTGTAATCCCGCGCCTTGAGAGGCTGAGGTGAGTGGATTGCCTGAGCCCGCGGGTTCGAGACCCACCTGGGCAACTTGGCGAGACCTCATCTCTACAATAAATCAAAAATCAGCCAGGCGTGGTAGTGCATGCCTGTAATTCCGGCTACTTGGAAGGCTGAGGCGGAGGGATCACCGGAGCCCAGCAGGTCGAGGCTGTGGTGGCCAGAAGCGGCCACTGTACTCCAGTCTGGGCGACAGCGTGAGACTCCAACTCAAAAGCAAACAAACAAACAAAAAAAAATTTGTAGACCAAAGAATTCTCACTATATTTATTGATTTTCGTTTCTAAAGCTTGGTATAAGAAGTTTTAACTAGAAACTAGGAGATCTGGTCAGTAGTTATCCTAGTTTTGCTGTTTTTTCTGTTTCTGACTCTGGAAAATAATTTAAGTTCTCTGGGTCTCAATCTTTTTCTGAGATGGGGGAGTAGGTGAGATCTCTAAGTTGTTTCCTATAAAAATGATTTTTGTGAAAACTTTTCTGGCAGCTGCCTACTTGAGCACTGTGTTGCTTATTCTTTTCTTTCCTACCTCCACTATATCCTGTTTCTTTCTAGTGCTTCTTATAAAAAATACTTGCTTCTTATATTACTTCATTATTTCTCTGATTTGTCCTCTCTGCTTCTTTCTTTCTTATGGAGGTTCAACAAATGTTCATTTATTGCCTGCTGTGTTCTTAGCATGGGTTGCAGTGGGGGGATACAAAGAGGAAACCTTTATATTTTTTGTCTTTAAAGAATTTGTAATTTAATTGGAGAGATAATTAACTGCAGTGTAAAATACATTCTTAATGTTTCTCATCTTGTTTTTCTGCATATTGCTTTTTTTAATGTATCTTCTGTTATTGCTGACCTGTTTAGATGCTTATCACTCACTAGTAATTTCTTTTTACTTTAACCCCTTTCTTCTGTTGCTCTCTGGAAACTTCACTCATATTGGGCATCAGTTGTGTGCAAAGCATTGTTCTGGGTTCTATAGGAGGTAACAAAGGTGAATAACATATGACAACTGCAAAGGAGCTTACAAACCAGGAGGGCAGATGGAGCAGCTATACAAAAAAATCAAAATTTAAATCAATCGAGGGAGGAGGAGGATATGGTTATTTCTAATTGTAGGGATCAAGGAGTGTTTAATGAAAGAAGCTGAATTTCTTCTTAATCTTGCAAGATGTGTAGGATTTTGGCAAATAGAGTTGGAATGGGCAAAGGTATTCTAGCTAAATGATATCAGCTGAAATATTAGAGTTAGACATTTGAGTAATGATGAGTCACAATCTGAAATCTTGTTACACCTGTGGATGAGTAGTAGAAGAAAAGGCTAAAAGTATGTGAGTCTTGACTATAAAGATTCTTGAATGGCTTATGGTGGAATTTCCTTTTTTTAGATAGGCAAAGGTAAGCTGGCTTAGTTTGTTCACTTGTTTCAAAAAGGAGAGTGACATGGTAAACTATATTTTCAAGGAATATTTTTTGCTCACTCTTTGCTTAGTGGATTGGTGGAAGGGAGAGAAACTATAGGTAGGGAGATTCCTTCTTTCAAAAGCTAATGAGAATCCATTACAGGGGTAACTGTGGAAAGTGAAAGGAGGATGGGAATGTTTCTTTTTTTTTTTTTGAGATGGAGTCTCTGTCATCCAGGCTGGAGTGCAGTGGCATGCTCACTGTCACCGTAGCCTCAACCTGATGGACTCAGGCGATCCTTTCGCCTCAGTCTTCCAAGTAGCTGGAGCTACAAGTGCACACCACCACACTCAGGTAATTTTTTGATTTATTGTAGAGACGAGATCTTGCTGATTTGCCCAGGCTAGTCTTGAACCTATGAACTCAGGGACATATTTCAATGGAAAAATAAACTGAACTGGTCAAATGATTTAATGTTAGGGGAAAACTGAAGAGGGAAGTATTTAAGTTATTAAGAATTTTTGTATTTGGATGTTGGAAGATTTTGTGCCATTAACATAAATAGGGAATTGGAAGGCAAACTTGAACCTCTTTTATATTAGAAGGATGATGCACTTGGAAGGTTGAGGTGGAAGGATCACCTGAGCCCAGCAGGTCGAGGCTGTGGTGGCCATGAGCATGTCACTGTACTCCAGTCTGGGTGACAGGGTGAGACTATGACTCAAAAAAAAAAAAAAAAAAAGAAAAAAAGATGATAATTTTGGCATTAAATATATCTTTGCACATGAGGTTAGAATTTGGCAGAGAGATTTGGTTGGGAGATTAGTTGGAGATTTCATTTGCTAAAAGGTTGTAGTTCAAGTTATAGGGGTGCATTTTTAAGGGAGTATAGAGAAGAGAGAGGCATGCCTAGCTAGGACAGATGCTTAAGGGAATGTGAAGGTTTGGATAATAGGATCATGAGAATGAGGAAGTATTCAGGTGCAAAAGTGCAGTTTCACTGAAACTTAAGAGAAATTTTGAGAATGACAATGATGTTATGTTACAGTGAGGTCCAAGAAGAAAGGACTGAGCAGCCATTTAATTTATTAGCCTTCATTAGCTGTGTTGGGGATGCATTATGATAAATCACTTATTTCACCATTCATTGTTCGTGAGTTCCTTTTTCTCTTTTTTCTGTATCCTTCATCTTTTATTTTTCTGTTTATGATCTTATCATTTTGTGACTCTACTCACCCCCTCTGCTTCCCCATTTAAGTTTTATACTTTTCTCTCCCTTTCTTTTCATTTATTTATTTATTGTAGAGATGAGATCTCGCCAGTCTGCTCAGGCTGGTCTCCAACCCCTGGCCTTAGGCAATTCTCTTGCCTCTGCCTTCCAAAGTGCTAGGATTACAGTAGTGAGCCACTGCGCCTGGTTTACAGTTCTGTTTTCCTTCTACTTCCTGCTTGTTTTCTGATCTATTTCCAGCCATACATTATTCCTGGCTGGGTGTGGAGGAGGTAAGAGGAGGAATATCACTGTTGTTGTTCAGATCAATTGCTTTCATGGACATTATTGTATGAATTGTGGCTCCCATCCTGGGCAGGAAAAGCTATAATAGCTTGAGGCCTATTTGAGATTTGTTCTGTAACAATGAGTTGTAGCTAAAAACTTTGGCTTGAAATTCTACCAGCATTTTTTTTTTGTATGTTGAGTCAGAGTATCACCAAACTGAAGGGCAGTGGCATGATCACAGCTCACTATAGCCCTGACCTTCTGGGCTCAGAGGATCCTTCCACTTCTGCATCTCCCGAACTATCAATCAACTATATCTGGGACTACAGGTGCACACCACCGCATATACTGATTTTTTAATGTTTTTGTGGAGATGAGGTCTCACTATGTTGCCCAGGCTGGTCTTGAACTCCTAGGCTCAAACGGTATTCCCACCTTGACCTCCCAAAGTGTAGGGATTATGGGCATGAGCCACTGTGCCCAGTCTAGCTACCAGTGTTTCTTAAGAACTTCTAGTGTGGATTTTTATGAAAAAACTGGTGACCCTATATAAAGAACTTTCTTTAAATAGAAATCTGTGGTTTAATGAATCAAAGTATGGTGTGGGGGTTCTATAATGTATGTGTGTATGCATGTTTGAAATACATATATAATTTTTTCTTATTTTCTTTTTTTGTTACCTTCATTAACTATAATATAACCTTGAGATAATGTATATTAAGTGAAGTAGAACAGTACTTGGACAGTTGTTGTTGTTGTGTGTATGTGTGTTGGAGTCTCACTCTGTCACCCAGGCTAGAGCCCATGACTACCGTGGCCTCGACCTGCTGGACTCAGGCAGTCCTTCCGCCTCAACCTTCTAAGTAGCTGGAATTATAGGCGTGCGCTACTACGCCCAGCTAAATTGTTGATTTATTGTAGGGACGAGGTCCTGCCGTGTTGCCCAGGCTGGCCTTGAACCCAGGGTCTCAGGCAGTCCCCTCGCCTCAGCCTCCCAAAGTGCTGGAATTACATGTGTGAGCCACTGCACCTGGTGGACGGTTTTAATGAAGGGAGACTTTTGGAAAAATTATTTTTGTGTGCATATATGAGTGTATTACATATTAATTCAGTGTTTTATTTTGAAGTGTTTTTCTTTGTCTCTTCTAATATACTGTGAGCGATTCTGAATCCTAACTTTGTTTGAACATAATTATCAATTCTTTCAGAAAGAAGATTTAGGCTAAGTAGTACATAATATATGAATCTCTTTATTCTAGAAGTTTAAAATAACTTAGAAGTGTATGAAATAAAAAGCAGAACTTTCTTCCTTCTTACGGGGAAAGCCTTGTTAAGTGTTTGTCCTTTCAGATCTTTTTCTATGCATTTACATATTTACATATATAAACATACACTCACAGAAGAGATTATGCAGTTTATTTTTATTTTTTTTACTTTATTATTTTTTATTTTTTGAGTTGGAGTCTCACTCTGTCGCCCAGACTGGAGTGTAGTGGCCTCTCCCGGCCACCGCAGCCTCGACCTGTTGGGCTCCAGCGATCCTTCCGCCTCAGCCTTCCAAGTAGCTGGAACTACAGGTGCGCGCTACCACAGCCAGCTAATTTTTGATTTATTGTAGAGATGAGGTCTCGCCAAGTTGCCCAGGCGGGTCTCGAACCCGCGGGCTCAGGCAATCCACTCATCTCAGCCTCCCAAGGTGTGGGATTACAGGCTGAGCCACCGAACCCGGCTATGCAGTTTATTTTTTAAAGTCTAAATATACTATATGCTTTTTTCTTTTTTTTTGAGTTGTAGTCTCACTCAGTTGCCCAGACTGGAGTGCAGTGGCCGCTCCTGGCCACCACAGCCTCGACCTGCTGGGCTCCGGCAATCCTTCCGCCTCAGTCTTCCAAGTAGCTGGAATTACAGGCATGTGCTACCACACCCGGCTAATTTTTTGATTTACTGTAGAGATGAAGTCTCGCTGCCCAGGTGGGTCTCGAACCCGCGGTTTCAGGCAATTCGCTCACCTCAGCCTCCCAAAGGTGCGGGATTACAGGCTGAGTCACCGAGCCCGGCTGCTTTTTACTATAACCTGTCCTTTTTATTGAACAGTGTGTCTTGGAGCTCTTCTGTTACATGTTAAGTTTTTGTACACATGTAGATATGTGTGTGTCGTTTTTTTCTTTTAATTAGGTTTTGCCTTTGTAAATTTTTTAGCAAGCTTTTTATTTTAGAGTAGTTTTAAATTTATAGAAAAGTTGGAAAGATAGTACAGAATTCCCATATGCCCGTTAGTTTTCCCTTTTATTAAAAGTTTACATTTATATAGTATATCATGATTAGTGAACCAATAGTGATGCATGATGATTAACTAAAGTCCCAACTTTATTCACATTTCCTTAATTTTTTACCTAATGTTCTTTTCCTGTTCAAGGATCCCATCCAGGTTACCATAGTACATTTAATCATTATGTCTCCTTAGGCTCCTTTTAGCTGTGACAGTATCTCAGACTTTCCTTGCTTTTGATGACCTTGACAACTTGGGGAGTACTAGTTAGGTATTTTGTGGAATGTTGCCCAATTGGTATTTGTCTGATATTGTTCTCATGATTAGACTGGGGATATGGGTTTTTGGGAGGGAGGCAATGGCTGTGAACTTAAAAAAAAAATCAAACAATACTGAAAGGTTTATGATAAGAAATGACCCAAACTTTTCCTACCCACCCACCTCAGCTGTAACTCTTCTAGTTATCTCATCTGCTTTTAATTTGAAATTCTTAAATCTATATTGTAGTGGCCGAAAGTTCAGTCCAAGAGACCACCAAGAGCCAATTCCGATGAAAGTTCAAGAGGGTCTTTATTTACAAGCTCGAGCCTGGGCCTCTGTCGACAGCCAGCACAGCGGAGTACATTCAGAGGCCCTGATTTCCTTAAGCAGATGCCTTTTATGCTTTTACACAAAGGGAGGAGGAGTTTGGGGGGGCTTTCCAGTTGTATTACCATTTAATTGGGTAGTAACCTCTGGTGGTCAGCTTAATCGTGGAGGATTGGCTAGCCTGACTCAGGCTGACCTTGGTCCACTAGCTAGGGAAGTTGCAGAGACATCTGGAAACTTATGTCATTACCCCTTGGTACCTGATTGGTTGTTGCTAAGGGGAAAGTGAGAAAAGGGAAGGGGTTGAAGCTTTGCAGTTTTTCCCATAACTGGAACTTTAAACAGTTACAGGTTATGTTTTAAGACAGAAAACTAAAAATGGCTGTGCTATTGTCCACAAGCTGATTACATATTTATTGGGTTATAGCATGCTCTTAACCTAAGTCTATGGTATACTTTATTACGGTCCTCTCATTCCCCCCTTCTCATGAGGGTAGAGTGAATCTAATCTTGGATTCCGTTAACATGCTGAGTTGTCCAGGGGTAACTGTTGATATTGTTGTTTGAGGACCATAAGTTGCACAGTGTTTATTTTAGTTTTTACAAAAGTTATTAGCTTGTTTATAATACATGGGCCGAAGGTTAGCAACAGCAAGAGTATGATCACGGGGCCTATTAAAGCAGACAGTAGTGTGGTTAACCAAGGTGAGTAGCTAAACCAACTTTCAAACCATCCCTGTTTCTGCTCCCGCTCTAATTTATGCTTAGCCAAACCTTCTCGCACTTTAGCTATGGATTCCTTTACTATTTCTGAATGGTCGGTGTAGAAACAACATTCTTCTCCCAGGGTGGCGCAGAGGCCACCTTGCTGGAGGAACAGTAGGTTTAAGCCTCTACTATTTTGCAGAACTACTTCAGACAGAGAGGTTAGGGATTCCTGTAAGTGTGAAATACTGAAAGGTTTATGATAAGAAATGACCCAAACTTTTCCTACCCACCCGCCTCAGCTGTAACTCTTCTAGTTATCTCATCTGCTTTTAATTTGAAATTCCTAAATATATATTGTAGTGGCCGAAAGTTCAATCCGAGAGACCACCAAGAGCCTATTTTTTTTTTGTTAGACTCTATTGCAGCCCGAAGGCTACTGTAATGATGGGATTGAGTGGCTAGGGAGGCGATATCTGTCCCTGCCCCAGCAAGGCGTAGTCCTAGCAACACTGACAGGGTTATTGCAGTGACCGGTTCCCTTACAAGGCCACTTTTTAGTTATTAGTACCCCTCTACATACCCAACAATTGGTGATACCTAGTGTCCGAGCTATATTTTCAGCCAAATTTATAAACAGATTTTGCCCTACTTTCCACGATTGAGGGAAGGAGGTTAGTTTTGACTGTTGGGCAGTCGGAGGAACTACTAATTGCAGTTTCTTTAATTAGCTTTTTAAGCTTTGGGTGAGGAAGCAAAATCCCAACAAACCCAATTTGTGCTTCCGGGGGTGTTACAAGCTATGACACCAGCTTTAGTGTACTGGTAGTTTTGTTTTGATAATCTAGGAAAGTATAGCTGGCCATTATGGGTGCAGATATGTTTATCAGTATAACATACTTCTGGCTGGGATGAATAACGATGGAAAACCTTTAAGCGTGGCCAGATAGTTTCTATACATTTACATGATGAGTATGGGGGGGAAGTGGTAGATACCCAGATTAGGTAGAAATGCATAAAAGCACAAGTAAACTTCCTATCGTAAGAAAGGACGGAAATGCTAGTGAAACCCTTTTCTAACATGATCAATGGGGACAACTGTTAATTTTACAACAAATAAAGTTACAAATGGTTCAGCAAGTATAAAGGTTAACAAAGCAAAACAAAGGCTTATCAGTAATGTCCACTGAGTCCTTAAGCCGAACCCTTAATCTTCCACTGTGCGTGGATCAATCAGCTTCCAGAGTGTGATTAAAGCAGGGCCTGAAGTATCCTTACGCTTTTGGAGCAGGGCTGGATAAATTAGTTCCACGTTCTTCGTTGGGTTTCGTGACTTTCCAAATGGTCACCCGTTGCACTCCCAGTCCTGGAAGGCCAGTTTAGTTCTGTTATGTAAAAGAATAGTAAATGGCCCCCTTCAGAGGGACTTTAGAGATTATACATTTTACTCTTTTACCCATACCATATCACCTGGCTTAAAAGAATGAGCATCGGTAGTTTAACTAATTGGCAATCGTTCTCTGACTTGACAATGGATGGCTTTTAGGACTGAACCTAAGGCCTGCATTTGCTGTTTTAGGGTAAGACTTTTTAATTCTTTTAAGCCTCCCTGTATGCCCTTAACAAGAGACCTACCATTAAACAATTTTAAAGGTTTAACAAATTCCATTTCACGGACTTGGATTCTGAGTGATGAAATACCAAATACCTATGTTTAGTTTACTTATGTCTCCAAAGGATTTCTGGTGATTATTATGTTGACCCGCAAATTGAAACTATACTGTCCTAGTCTTAAATTTGATGGAATTTTCTCTGGATTTGCCAAGGAGTGGGACAGGTTGCCACTCGGTCTGCAGTAGAAACGTTTGAACCCCTTTCAAAACCTACCTATAGGAAATTTACTTATGTTTAACCTGTGCTAGCTACCCTGCCTCAATTATTTATTTTTTTAGAGATTTTTCGATCCCATAATCATTTGGGGTATTGAGGGGTGAAGGTCCATCTTCTGTAATTTCTTCAGAGCTGATAATGGGCGCAGTCCTGCCTAGCCAGAGATTGAAAATCTCTCCCTGTCTGACTTAAGGCGTTTAGCAGTGGCATTATTTGCAGGCACTGGCTGGAATTTTTGCATGACCATTATGTGGGCATGAAATTACTGGATTCTTGCTCAATAAAAGAAATAAAGTCAGGCCTACATTTTGACAGTTGCAGGCAGTAGCTGATTACCTTTTTATACAAAAGCTACAAGGTCTGAAGTTATTAGCATAACTTAAATGATAAACTTTAATTTCTGTAGCTTTTTTACAAGTACCAGCTTTTGTATTTCTGGACTGTAATGGTAGCCTGACAGATTGTTTTAGACTATAATTTGAACTAGGCACTTAAATAAATTCTATATAAAATTTGAAGAGAAATCCGAAAATGTTTGGAGACTTGCATTCAGAAAAGACTTTATTATGCCTAGATTGTTTATAGAATTTCCTTTGTATGTGTATATATATTTTAAACTTTCTCCTTTTTTTTTTCCCTGCTAAAACTTTATTTGTATACCAACAACCTTTTTACATTTTTCCTTTGCTTTTTGCTTTTCTTTTTATTTATTTATAGATAACCTTTTACAGTCATAATTTGAATTCACCTTTTAGTAACAGGTGAAACATTCAGTTTTTAGAACACCTTTAATTCCACTGGAGAGCAGGTTTTAGGAGGAAGAAGTTCAGTATGAGCACAAGGGCTAAAAACTTAACTTCAGTATTAATTAAGAAATTAATTTGGATCCAGCCACATTTATATAGACCCAAGGATTCTTTGGGTGGATGGCATACAGAGTGTTGTGCTGGGCAGTGCTCCTCCCCCTTCGGGAGAGGACTCACCATCTCTTTAAATGGCTTTTTAGTCCAGATACTGGACAAAGTTCTGGGGGCTTAGGCTATTAAGAACAATTGTGTTTCAGGTGCCTAGATTGACCACATTTATAACAGCTGATACCATCCCCTTAGCAGATTTATTTTTATTAGGCCTCTTTTGGGTGGCTGGAGCTTTTGCCTTTAGTGGCAACTGCCAATTTGTTTACCTTTCCTTTAACTGGTGCTCATTTTGGAGTTCTTTTCCTTTTTTTTTTTTTTTTTGCTTCATGACTTTTCCAATGATGTTTACAAAAATGGCCTGGTTCAAAACCCTTTAGAGTGAACAGACTACAAAGATGTAAAATGATCTGTTCCTACATATTTCTAATTATGAACAGGCAAAATTGTTAAAAATCCTCATGAATTACTAAACAGCACTCTCAGTTGTAAGACATGGACAATTAAATGAGCATAGCCAAAAAAACGCAAGCATTAGTGTTACTTAGTATTAAAATATAATATAGGGACTCAGCATACATTATAAGACTCTGAGAAACTTCCCACAGTTTTACAGGGACAAGTAGTTGATTACGATTTTAG
>NW_007252929.1:427204-466284 GCF_000164805.1 Carlito syrichta
CCTGGCTTTTAGTATTTGAAACGAGAACAGCCTATTCATTTCCTTAGTTGCCAGAGAAAGATTAGTTCCAAGGCTAGCATTAACTTACACTGAGTTAACAAAAGGCTAGGTAGTATATAAGAGACATTTCTCCGTTTCTTTACAGGTAGATTAGAATGAGCCCCTTCAGAATTTACAAAGGAGAACACAGGCTAAGGAAGGGAGGGGGAGTGGTCCCCAGAAAGAATTTAAGACAACCAGTAACACTCCTTATACACAACAGGCAATTTTCCACAACCTTAACAACAAAAGGCAGAAATTTTAACAGTGCCAACGGGTTAGGAGAAAACACCACACAAACAAAGGGAGACATAAAATGACATCAAGAAATATGCGCCAACCAAGTTTTTAAAAGATGACGCCCCATCACACAAAGCATAATAACTCAACCAGCCTTTTAGCATATTTAAAGTGACAGGCACACACAAATAAGAAAATGACAGGTATGGGAAATATCTGCTTTGTCTCCCTTCAGTTATACTCCTCACGAAGATATCTCAGACACCTCTTGGCAATTGGTAGGTTGGTACACCCCCAACGCAGACTAACTATGTGGAACCTTCCCGCCGTCCATCTCATTCACACATAAACACACAGCACATTCGCCAACTCGTCCTAATCCTAGGAGTCTACGGGTTCATCTTCAGGCAGTGTTTCCTTCCACTGCTTTCAGCCCTTTCCTTCAGGCTGGAAGATTACTGGCGGGCTCCAGGAGGTCATCAAGCTCCCCTTCTGCCATCCATTGGCAGGTCTATGTAAAGGCCTTTATTCCTACCCTTTCCATTGGGTGGTCCTTCTGTCCTTTCTGTCAGGTGGTCGACCTTGTGCCAGTTCCTTGCCTCTTGGGTCCCTGTTGTGCTTTCGTAGTCCGAGCTTCAGTGTGCTGGGAGGGACCTCTCTCCTACGGATCAAAAAGTCCGTTGTGCGCCAGGCGAGATTGCCCTTCCCGTTGCCCTGGAGGTGGCACCTCGATGACAAAGGAGGTGGAACACACCGTCTCCAATCTCCATTTCCCGGCTGACGTACCAGAAATGTAGCAGGAAAAATAGAGAGATCATGACACTGAGACTATTATAGGAAGTGGCACTTTATTACACTGGCTAGCACAGCACGGGCCGAGAACTTATACCCTCGTTTAGGTAAGGGAGGGGGGTCGTGTTGAGTGATTACATACTTTCTTTGGAATCTTACAAGGTTGTACTTAGCAAAATCAGATTTTTCAAAGAACAAATGATTTCCAGAAACTGCAGGTTTGTAAACTGTCAACTTCAGAAGGGCGGTTTTAGATAAGACTCTTTTTCATTTCCATGAAATAGCCAGTCTCTGGGCCATTTGGCCTTTCTTAAACAAAACCTGCTTAACACCAGGCAGGCCTTTAAACTTGCAACTTGCCTTTCAAAGGGAAATACCTTTAACTGCTATTAACCTTTCCTTCTTGCCACTGGGCTAGTGGCGGCCCAGGTGAGGCCAACTGCTGATCCCGAATCAGTCACATGTGTTTCTGTGTTTATTCACTCAATCACACAAGAAATATATTTGAGCATATGCCGCCTCCTGCCACAGCAGGGCACGGTCACCAGCTCGCTCAGGAAGCCCCAGCAGCCAAGGCAGCTGAGGATGCCGCCGGTGCCTATGCCCATGGCCGCAGCGGGGGCTGCGTTCCAGCAGGCGGAGCCGGTAGTTGAACACCAGGTAGTCCACCAGGGTGCCGAGGCACTTGGGCCTGGCTGGGGCCCCGCAGCGCTGCCTTCAGGTGGCTGCCCAGCGCCAGCGGCTCACCGCGGCGGAGCAGCAGCTCCCAGCACTCTGACTCTGCAGCTGCGCGCTCCAGCCGGTCGCCGCCCACTTCCCAGAACCGGCCTCGGCTCCGCGACATGGGCGCCGTTTCCCGACTCCCTCCAGGGGAGGTCCTCGCCGTGGCTGGAGACGTTATGGCCCTCGGAGGGCTGCTCTGCCGCCGCCGCCTGCCGCCACGGTCCCGGAGCCTCTGGGACACGCAGCTCCGCACGCGGGCTGAGAGCAGGGGGGGGAGGGGTGGCGCTGGTGGGGCTGAAAGTTTAGAGGGAGCTGACTGGTATGGGGGGGAAAATTATCTCTTCAAGTTAGAATCAGGGAGAACGGGGTAAAAGGGGTTCTTTGGGGACTTATGGAAGGGATTCTGCTTCTCGCGAGGCTGTGACAACACACTCTTGACCTGCAAGAGAACACTTGTTAGAAAGGTCCCTTCTTGTGGCCAGTCTACGTTGAAGGCAGGCCACTCGGTGACGCACATTGTCTGTGTCTGTCCCATCTCACTCGTCAGTACTGTCGCCCCAACAAACACAACCAACAAGACGAAAAGGGAAAACGACAAGAGACAGACAGTAGCGGCCGCGAAAACAAATCTGAAAGTACAATAGGGGAGAGACAGACTGTCGACGAGTCTGGCCTTCCCCACAGATGAAGACCTTGTCTTCCGGATGGGGACGTGAGACGTCTCCCATGAGCCCCGGCTGGCGGCTTTCCAGTGCGTCCGCCTAGCCTGATGCCGACCTCAGAACAAAGTGTGGAGCTCCACCTGAGACACAGAACACAGATGCACTAACCCGGGAGCGACTTACCGAATGTCGGCCTGAAAACCCTCCAGACTGGGGTCTCGGGGGGGGGGGGGGTCTCTGGGATCCCGGATGAGCCCCCAAATGTAGTGGCTGAAAGTTCAATCCGAGAGACCACCAAGAGCCAATTCCGATGAAAGTTCAAGAGGGTCTTTATTTATAAGCTCGAGCCTGGGCCTCTGTCGACAGCCGGCACAGCGGAGTACATTCAGAGGCTCTGATTTCCTTAAGCAGATGCCTTTTATGCTTTTACACAAAGGGAGGAGGAGTTTGGGGGGGCTTTCCAGTTGTGTTACCATTCAATTGGGTAGCAACCACTGGTGGTCAGCTTAATCGTGGAGGATTGGCTAGCCTGACTCGGGCTGACCTTGGTCCACTAGCTAGGGAAGTTGCAGAGACATCTGGAAACTTAGGTGATTACTCCCTGGCACCTGATTGGATGTTGCTAAGGGGAAAGTGAGGTAAGGGAAGGGGTTGAAGCTTTGCAGTTTTTCCCATAACTGGAACTTTAAACAGTTACAGGTTATGTTTTAAGACAGAAAACTAAAAATGGCTGTGCTGTTGTCCACAAGCTGATTACATATTTATTGGGTTATAGCATGCTCTTAACCTAAGTCTGTGGTATACTTTATTACGGTCCTCTTAATATGTATACATATCTCTCTCCAGGAATATATTGATATATATTAAAATTAAATTTAATAAGTGTACCTATTGCTTACTTTTCTATACTGTTCTCTGTGTTCTGTGATAAGAGAGAATCTACCAGTTCCCCGTATTTTCCCCGAAGGTCTTATTTTTCTCCGTTCTTGTACATCAGCTTGAACTGGTTACCCTTTGAGCAAGCTGCACAGTGTGCATCCTGCTTTATTCTCCTTTGTTCTCCTGTACTGGGTCCCCCTTGGATCTCATCCTTTGTTTATGTCTTAATTTACTTGCGCTCCCTATGAAAAGATGCATGTGTAGTGAAATTTCTTGATTTTTTTTTTTTTTGGTCTGTATATGTCTTCCTTTGTAGTTGATTGATAGTTTGGGGGATTATAAAATTCTAGGTTAAAAATTCTTCCCACTCACAATCATGAAGGCACTGCTGTGTTGCTTTCTGGCACCTATGTACTATTGCTGTGAAAGAGTTCAGTTGTGCAGCTACGTGATCTTTTAACTGATCTGTTTTAAATTTTTTCTTTCCTCTGTAATCTTTAGGATATTTTCTTTATCCCCAGTACTGTGGTATCCTAAATGGGATACTTGAACAGAAAAAGATTTTCAGTGTGCTGAAATTTCATGATGGTGTGCCTAATGTGTGTGTGAGGATAGGGCTGAGGTGATGGATTCCATTCTTGGTTCATGAAATCTTTCATTTGAGATACTGACCTTTTTGGGGAAAATTTATTTTATTTATTTGATATTTTTCTTCCCTGTAAAATTCTGCTTTGTTTTTCTGAAATTTCAGTTAATTTGATGTTAGATGTCCTGAATAGATCCTTTTAGGTCACCTTATTTTCTGCTATTTTCTACTTCTTTGCCTTTTTCTGCTTTTTGGGAGATTGTCTCAACTTTAGGTTCTAGCCTTTTAATTAAGTTCCTCAGTTTTGTTGTACTTTTAGCATTTGCCATATGTTTAATTTCCCACAGCTCTTTCTTTTCTTTTCTTGTTTTTTTTGGAGTTGAGTGAGACCCCAACTCCAAAAAAAGAAGGGGGCATTAGAATGGGTAAAAAATGAGGTGACAGTATTCTGTTTTGATGTCTATCTCTTTTCTATTTCTTTTTTTTTTTTTTTTTTGAGTTGGAGACTCACTCTGTCACCCAGGCTGGAGGGCAGTGGCACACTCCCGGCCACTGCAGCCTCAACATGCTGGGCTCAGGCAATCCTTCCCCCCAGCCTTCTAAGTAGCTGGAACTATAGGCATGTGCCACCATGCCTGGCTAATTTTTTTATTTATTGTAGAGATGCGGTCTCACCAAGTTGCCCAGGCTGGTCTCAGGCAATCCTCTCATCTCAGCCTCCCAAAGTGCCGTGATTGTAGGCGTGAGCCACTGTGCCTGGCCCCAAAGCTCTTTCTTAAAAAATGTAGTTTAGTTTATGCATTTTACAGAAGTATCATCAGCTTGTTTTTAGCTCCATCTTTTTCTTTACCAAGGATACCTGAGTTTTGAAGCCTGCTCAGTTTCTCCAAAAATGAAAGTATTTTCCTTTAGGGGTGAGAATGAAATGATGTCTCGATTATTTAGTGTGGGGATACCATATGTGCATGTGTATATGTATGTATATGTGTGTGCACATACATATCTGATAGTCTTGGGATTCTTTTATTGATTTACATTTATTATATATTAACCTGCAGTTTTCCCCTAACATATGAATGTTTTTCTCATGATGTTGACTCTTATTCTAAACTTTTTGTTTTTTTTTTTTGAGTTGGAGTCTCACTCTGTTGCCCAGTCTGGAGTGCAGTGGTACGTTCACGGCTCACTGCAGGTTCAACTTCCTGGGTTGAGGTGATTTTTTCCGCCTCAGCTTCCTGCGTAGCTAGGAGTGCCAGCACATGGCACCATGCTCGGCTAATTTTTTATTTATTTTTTGTAGAGGCAGAGTCTCGCTGTATTGCCCAGGCTGGTTCAAACTCATGGGTGCAAGCTGTCCTCCAGCCTTGGCCTTCCACAGCTGGGATTACAGGTGCTAGCCAATGGGTCTCGCACATTGTTTCCTTTTTATTAAATTCTAGTGCTGAAATTGTAGTTTCAAAGGATTCATTAGTTTTAGAGCTTATTTCATTCATTCATAAATTGCCCTCCAGTTTACAGACTATCAGTTTATACTCATTACTGTGAACAAGTGCTTATTTCACCTCACCTTTGCTCTAATTATTTTTTTCTTTAAATGGTCAAGTTGATAGGTGAACAATAGTTTCATACTGTTCTAATTTGTACTTGTTTGAATACTGATGAGGTTGAACTTTTTTCATATTTATTTAACATTAATATTCTTTGAAATTTGCTCTTTTATGTCCTTTACACCTTTTTCTCTTTTACAATTATTAAAATAGAATTTTTCAGGCCAAGTACGATGACTCATACCTGTAATCCCAGTGCTTTGGGAGGCTGAGGTGGGATCAATCACTTGAGGAGCTTGAGATCAGCCTGGACAGCATAGTGAGATCTCTCATCTCTACAAAAATTTAAAAATAACAATTTTTCTAGTTTACTTTTTTTTGCATTAAATTATGAGAGTTTTTTTTTCTTTTTTCTTTGAATAAAAAAATGCTCTATGTATGATGAGGATATGGAGAAAAGAGAACCCTTGTACTCCATTAGTGGCAATGTAAATTAGTACAGCTCTTATAGAAAACAATAGAGATTATCCAAAACATTAAAAATAGAACCCGTCAGGCACAGTGATGCCTTTAATCCCAGCACTTTGGGAAGCTGAAGCAAGAGGATTGCTTGAGCCCAAGAGTTTCAGACCGGTTTAGGCAACGTAGCAAGACCTCATTTCTACAAAAAAATTAAAAAAATTAGCTGGGCATGGTGGTGGTATGCTGCTGTAGTTCCAGCAGCTCTGGAGGCTGAGGTGAAAGGGTCGCCTGAGCTCAGGAGGTCCAGGCTGCAATGAGTCATAATGCCACAGCACTCTAGCCTGACCAAAAAAGTGAGACCCTGGCTTTATTAAAATATATATATATATATATAAAACACTACCATGTGATCTAGCTGCCCTACTACTGAGTCCCCTACATATGAGAATTCTATTCTGAGAGCGCATTTGTAAATCCAATTTTTTCATAAGTCTAACAAAGTTAGCATATGTACCAAACTGATAACCCACTACTGCTTTTATACTTAGTTCTGGACATCCTGGCCTTGAAATAAAGGTGTTATACCAGTGTACTCTATGCAGTACTATACAGTAAAGTACACAAAAGCACAAGCACTTGTAGAGTATGTGTACATGTGACAATGTATGTCAGACATGTGAACTAACATGTGTTTGGACATGCAAATGCACATTCACATCTTTGAAAGCTTGCAACTTGAAGGTTTGTATATAGGGTACTTAGGGGACTTAATGTGTACACCCCAAAGAAAGGAAATTAGTATGTCAGAGTTAACTGCATTCTCATGTTCATTACAGCAATATTCACAGTAGCTAATGGAATCAACACAAATGTCCGCCAGTGGATAAAAGGAAAAGGAAATGTGGTATGTGTACCAATGGAATACTGTTCAGCCTTAAAAAAAGAAGGAAATCCTATCATTTGCAACAAAATAGATGAACCTGGAAGACATTGTGTTAAGTGAAATAAGCCAGGTACAGAAAGACAAATGCTGAATGATCTCATTTATATGTGGAGTGTAAATAGTTAAACTCATAGAAGCTGAGTAAAAGGGTGCTTATCAGAGGCTTAGGCTTGGGGGATTGAGGAGATGCTGGTCAAGGGACACAGAATTTCTTTAAGACAAGAGGTATAGGTTCAAGAGATCCATTGTATATTATAGGGACAACAGTTAATAACAATTTACAGTATATTTGAAAATTGCTTTGAGAATAGATCTTGTGTTCTCATTACAAAAAAGTAAGGATGTGAGGTAATGCATATGCTAAATAACTTGATTCAGCCATTCCACAGTGTATATATTTATTAAAACATGTTGTGCACCCTAAATATGTACAATTGACAGAAAAGAACTCCCTATAAAAAGGAACTTAGCACATTGTCTTTTGAAGAAAATTATGTGTCCTTATTTAGACTTACCCAGAAAAATTATGAATCTCTAATGTTATAGATGATTAGTAGTATTAAATTTTAGAACTTTTGTCAAAAATGATCAGGCCAGTTTGATAAGGGAAATAAATTTGAGGAACTATTCTTGGAAGACTTTAAAACAAAGATGAACCCAGAGCGCCTTGTAGAAGAGAAAGTCATTGATGTACTATAGAAAATAATGCAGTAATTTCTCACTTTATCACAGAGACTGTTTCAGACATTGAACAAGCATCTATTGAAGCAGAGCCATCTCTGCCCTTAAGGAGTTTACACTGGTGGGGATGAGAACAATAAGGAGACAGATAGGTTTTTAACTAACTAGAATACAGTGTGAAATTTGCTGTAATAAGATAGAGAACCTTCTTACTCATCTGTGCAGTATAGTGGTAGTGGATCATGTCTAGTTTCTTAGCACAGAAGAACTGAGAATGGGCTCATAGGTGGTACCAAAAATTAGAGCTGACCCCTCTTACATGAAGTGATAAATGGCAGCTGAGGATTAAGAGAGGAGACAATAAAATGAAAGGAGGCTTAACTATTGTTTTTTTGTTTTGAATATTTTTTTCTGTTTCTGAGGTCATTGATATGAGAATGATGAGAGTTAAAATGTTTGTCATAATGAAAAGATTAAGTTATTTCTTATATTTTAGAAAGTAAGGAAATATGTAGTACATTTTAAAAGGTCATTAGAGTGGGCCATGTGCCGTGGCTCAAGCTTGTAATCTCAGCACTTTGGGAGGCCGAGGAGAGAGGATTGCCTGAGCCCAGGGATTTGAGACCAGCCTGGACAACTTGGTGAGACATTGTCTGTACAATAAATCAAAAAAATTAGCTGGGTGTGGTGGCGTGTGTCTGTAGTTCCAGCTACTTACTTGGAAGCCTGAGGTGGAAGGATCACCTGTATCCAGCACGCTGTGAGCGTGCCACTGCATTCCAGCTTGGGCTACAGAGTGAGACCCCAACTCCAAAAAAAAAGGGGGGCATTAGAATGGGTAAAAAATGAGGTGACAGTATTCTGTTATCTATGAAATTATTTGGATGCTCTTTATTTCTTTCTCTTAAGTACCCTGAATAGGATTTCTAGTACTATGTGAATAAAAGTGGTGAAAGTTTGTATTCTTGTTCTAGTTGTTAGAGGGAGGGCTTTCAACTTCCCCATTCCATTTGATATGTGGAATATATGGGTTTGTCATATATGGCCTTCATTTTTTTTAGGTATGTTTTTTCTATAGCCAATTTGTTGAGAGTGTTTTTCATAAAGGATATTGAGTTTTATTGAGTGCTTTTTCAGCATCTATTGAAATGATCATGTGACTTTTATTTTTGATTTTTTAAAAATGTGATATATTATGCTTGTTGATTGGCATATGTTGAACCATTCTCGCATCCTTGGGATGTATCTCACTTGATCATGATTATATGATATTGTTCGTGTGTTGTGTCTGATTTACAAGCCTATAGCTTTCTTTTTGCTGTGCCCTTGCCTAATTTTGGTATCAGGGTACTGCTGGCCTCTCAGAATGAGTTTGGAAGTATTCCCTTATCTTCAGTTTTTTTGAATAGTTTGAGTAGAATTGTTTTTTTTTTTTTTAAAATGTATGGCAGTATTCTCCAGTGAAGCTATCAGGTCCTGGACTTTTCTTTGATGAGATACTTTTTATAATGACTGTGATCTCATTACTTATTATTAGTCTGTTCAGGTTTTTTTTTTTTTTTTGAGTTTGAGTCTCACTCTGTTGCTCAGACTGGAGTGCAGTGGCCGCTTCCAGCCACCGCAGCCTCGACCTGCAGGTCTCCGGCAATCCTTCCGCCTCAGCCTTCCAAGTAGCCAGAATTACAGGCATGCGCTACCACGCCCAGCTGATTTTTTGATTTATTGTAGAGATGAGGTCTCGCTGCCCAGGCGGGTCTCGAACCCGCAGGTTCAGGCAATCCACTCACCTCAGCCTCCCAAAGGCGCGGGATTACAGGCTGAGCCACTGAGCCCGGCTTTAGTTTCCATTTCATTTATTTTTGCCCAGATCTTTATTATTTTTTTCTCCTACTACTTTTGAGTTTGGTTTGTTTTTTTCTAGTTCCTTGAGGTGCATCATTAGGCTGTTTATTTGAAATCTTTCTACTTTTGATGTGGCATTTATTGTTATAAATCTCCATCTTAATATTGCTTTTGCTGTGTCTGTAGATATTTTCATTTTTTGCAACAAATGTTAAATTTTCCACCTTAATTTCTTCATTAATCCATTGTTCATCGAGGAACGAAATTTTAAATTTCCATGTGTTTATATAGTGTCCAACTTAAAAAATTTTTTTTTTTAAGAATGTGGAGGTACAATTCAGGACTAGGTATACAAGTGGCCATTGTACAGGTAAAATTTGGACCTCCCTTTGGCCCTCACTTCCAACATTGTTATTGATTTATAGTGTTATTCCATGTGATCAGAAAATATAATTGATAGGACTTCAACTTTTTTGAATTTGTTGATATTTGCTTTGTGTTCTAATATATAGTCTTTTCTGAAGAATGCTTCATATGCTGATGAGAAGAATGTGTACTGTGCAGCAGTTGAATAAAATGTTCTGTTAAGTGTCAGGTCTAGTTTGTCTTATGTATAGTTTTTTTGTAATGTTTCCAAATCGGGGTCTCACTCTGTTGTCCTGGCTGTAGTACAGTGGCATGATCACAGCTCACCTCAGCCTCACTTCCTGGGTTCAGATGATCCTTCTGCCTCAGCCTCCCAAGTACCTGGGACTGTAGGCATGTACCATCACGCCTGGCTAATTTATTTATTTGTAGAGATGGGGTCTCACTATGTTGCTCAGACTGGTCTTGAACTTTTGGGCTCAAGCAATCCTTCCACTTAAGCCTCCTAAAATCCTGGGAATCATAGGCGTGAGCCATTGCTCTTGGATGACAACTTTGATTACAAAGCAGGGAAACAGAAACGCTAAAAAACTATAGTCTGTAGCTGTATCTCCTTTACATTTTGCCTTTTTGTTGTCTCAATTATCATCTTGCTATATTGCCTATCACCTAACAGGTTGCTGCAGTTATTTTTGGTAGATTTACCTATTAATTTTTATAAGAGATATGAGTGGATTTTATACCTTAACATTACAGTATGAGTATTCTGATTTTGTGTACTTAATGTTTACTTGTGAATTTTATACGTCAGATATTTTCTTTTTGCATGATAGCACTCTTGCTTTCAGATTTAAAAGCTTTCTTTGGCATTTCTTGTAAGATGGGTGTAGTAGTGATGAATTTCCTCAGACTCTGTCTGGGAAGGACTTTATTTCTGCTTCATGTTTGAAGGAAGGCTTTGCTGGGAACAGTACTCTTGGCTGACAATTTTTCTCCCTTTTAGCACTTTGAATATATTTTTCTACTTCCTTTTTGCCTGTAAGGTTTGTGCTGAGAAGTTTGCTTTTGGACTAATTGGAACTATTATTTTTTTAAGTCAGCTTTCTATGCTTTCCACTTTTCCCACTCTATGAACACCAATTACTCTTAGTTTTGTTTTGAGGTTATTCTCTATATCTTATAGGTATACTTTATTTTTTTCATTCTTTTTTCTTTTCTGTGTGTTTTCAAGTAGCGTGTCTTCAAGCTCACTTTTTTTTTCTTCTGCTTGATGCTTTTTACTGTTGAGAGCTTGTAATTTATTTTTCAGTTCAGCAAATGTATTTTTCTTTTTCTTTCTTTTTTTTTTGAGTCAGTATCTCATTGTCCCCCAGGTTGGAGTGCAGTGGCATGCTCATGATCATCGCAGTTTTGAGCTGCTGGGTTCAGGTGATCTTTCCACCTCAGCCTTCCAAGTAGCCGGAACCACAGACATGCACCACTACACCTGGCTGATTTTTTAATTTATTGTAGAGATGAGGTTTTGCCATGTTGCTCAGGCTGGTTTTGAACTTCTGAGTTCAGGTTCTCCTCTCACTTCAGCCTCCCAAAGTGTTGGGATTACAGGCGTGAGCCACCGCGTCTGGCTTGTATTTTTCAATTCCAGGATTTCTGCTTAGTTTTTTTCATAATTTAAATCTCTGTTAAATTTCAGTTGCTTTTCTGTGTTACCTTGTAGTTATCTGAGTTTCCATAGAACTACTATTTTGAATTTTTTTTTTTTTTGAGTCAGAGTCTCACTCTGTCACCCAGACTGGAATGCAGTGGCAGGCTCGTGGTCACCGCAGCCTCAATCTGCTTGATTCAGGTGTTACTTCCACCTCAGCCTTTGAAGTAGCTGGAACTACAGACATGTATTACCATGCCTGGTAATTAATTGTTTTGATTTATTGTAGAAGTTAGGTCTTGCCAAGTTGCCCAGGAGGCTGGTCTTGAACTCTTGGGCTTTGGCAGTCCTCTCACTTCCACCTCCATCTCCACCTCCCAAAGTGCTGGAATTATAGGTGTGAGCCACCACACCTGGCTGAATTTTTTTTTGTGAGTCAGGGCTTTCCTCTGTCACCCAGGCTGTAGGCAGTGGAAAGGTCACAGCTCCTTGCAGCTTTGCACTCGTGGGCTCAAGCAGTCTTCCTTTCAGATTCCCAAGTGGCTGGGTGGGACTACATGCTCCAGCCACCATTCCTAGCTAATCTTTTTATTTTTTTTGTAGAGAGGAGATCCTGCAGTGTTGCCCAGGCTGGTTTCGAATTCTTGACCTTAGGTGATCCTCCCACCGCAGCTTCGTAAAGTGCTGGGGATTATAGGCTTGAGCCACTGTACTTGGCCAAAATTAATAGCTTTTAATAATTTGAATTTGGCTAGGCTTGGTGGCTAACATTTTAATCCTGGCACTTTGGGAGGCTGACCTGGGAGGTTTGCTTGAGGCCAGGAGTTCAAGACCACCCCGGCAATAGTAGCAAGGCCCCGTCTGTACGTAACAAAAAAAAAAAAAAAAGTTTATTTATATTTCATTTTGCTTTTGAAATATGTATATATTTATAAATTTTAAAATTAATTGGGTCATACAATTAATTTCCTGAGAAACTGGTTTATTTTTTGTGATTTTTAGGAGGCTTATAGTATATTATATTCTGGATATATGCCATTAAACATCTATAGATTTTAATCTGGTTGAAGTTAGGATTGTGTGTTACCTTTAATGGTGCTGCATAAAGACTGAGAGGAAAAATAGGGATTTTAGGGTGGTGTTTCATGAATGTTTATTTTTCTATATGACTTATACTTCAATAGAGGTAAAATATAATTGTTATTGAAATAACACTTTTAGGCTAACATGGTTGATTGGATAAAGAAATGTGAGGGCATTTCAGATGACTCCTTCAGTTGTGATTTTAAATGATTTATAAATAGTTTGCTTAAGAAATGTTAGGTTACTTAGGAAATATTAACATATATATGTGTCAAAGCTCCAGCTGTTTGAAATAACATTTTATAGTTGGATGATAGCATGTGACATGATTTCGAGGACTTTAAACATCTGAGAGTAAGGGTAACAAACTAATCGGAAGTATGAGAATAGCTTAGTGTGTTCCAGAACTTAAGTTATATGTGTACAGACAAGGAACTTTATCTAGTTTATTAACCTCTGTATCCCTAACCTTTTCTTAAACTCAGGTTACATATTTGTTGAGTCAGTAAATCCCTGTTTTGGTTTGCTGTACCATCAACTGTCCTCTCATCTGTTTGAAGTGTTACCACTTTAAAAAAAGCATTTTGTCAGTTTGGTGGGTGAAAATAGTATCTTTTAATTTGTACATTTTTCATTATTAATGAGTGAAGTTTAAAAATATGTTTATTAATATCATGGATTTTATTTTTTGAAAATTTGTTTTTTAAAGTAGTCTAGACCTATGCTGTTCTATATAGTGGCTACTAGGTCATGTGGCTGTTGAACTCTTAAAGTGGAGTTAGTTCTAGTTGATGTGTCATAAATGTAAACTGTATGTTGGATTTTGAAATCTTACTTTGAAAACAATAAATGTAAAATATCTCAGTAATAATTTTTAAATGTCAGTTTCATGTTGAAATGAAACTGTTTTTGATATATTTAAATAAAAATATATTAGTGAAATTTTTTCTTAACTGTCTTTTTACATTTTTAATGTGGCTGCTCGAAAATATAAATTTACATATGTGGCTAGTATTATATTTCTGTTGAACAGTGCTGACCTGGACAGTAATCTAGTCTTTAGATGATTTGGACCTGGATTAGGGTAGTATTTATAGAAAGGAAAGTAAGGAGGGACTTTAAAGAGATTATGCATTTATACTAGATAATCACTATTGTATTTCAGGATGTTTTCCAGTTCTTGTTACTTCCATCATACTTTTGTAATCAGTAAAAAGCTATTCGAGGGCAAGGATTTATGCCATTATTTTTACATTCTTCTTATATTTTGTTTTTTGTGCATAAGAAGTTGATTGAAGAAGCAAGAATTAATCGGCTGTCATATTTTATAAGCTCAAAGTTTAAATTTTAGAATGCATATTTTTAACTAACTCTAGTTTTATACATTCCAGGTTCTGTATAGTCATTTTATATTTTTTAAAATTTGACACTATGAGGAAGATGCTAATCACCATTTTACAGATTAGGAAATTGAAATTTAATAATTTTCCTGTTGTTAACTAATCCAGATATGCTTAATTTTAGTGATAGCACTTTGCCACTATAACTTTCTTTAATTAAAGTTAGCCAGTTATTTTAAGTGATTTGAAATAAGTGTAATATTTTGGCTTGCATGAAATAAGTGAAGAATATTTTGAATTTGAAAATGTATAATGATAGATTTTGACAGTATATATTTCATGTTTAGTCAGAAAGGAGATTTTAAAAGAGTTGTCAAAACCAGAGAAGAAGAAGAAAAAGGCATATTAGTTTTTTATTCTGATCTTTGTGCATTGTAGTTTTAGAAATTGATCTACAGCTATGAAGCTAAATAAAATTATAATAATTTTAAATATTTTCTTTGTTTTGACTTTTAGATAAAATCAAAGACAAAATTAAAGAGAGAGACAAAGAGAAAGAAAAAAAGAAACATAAAGTAATGAATGAGATTAAGAAAGAGAATGGAGAAGTCAAGATTTTGCTGAAAAGTAAGTTTTACTCAATAATTTTAGTTCTATTTAATTATACTGTTCAGTGTACTTATTGCCTAAGTGAATAAAATAAGAAATGGTTTCTAGTGCTGAATTTTGATGAGGAAATAGAAAGTAAATATAATGGTGGGAAGTTCTAATTTGCATGGTGGCACATCTTTAGTATGTTTATCTGGTGAGCCATTAAAATGTCATAAAAGTTAAGCTTCATGGAACTGCTAGATTTCTTAAATTATTTGAAAGTAAGTTATCTAATTCTTTGTTTGCTTTACTAGTTTTAGTCATATTTAGATAATCTCAAATGAAGGGAAGAAATTTTTAGAAATTGCTGAAGCAATTATTAGCATGATAGGGATGAAGAAGGAAGTGATCATCTTAAAAATAATTAGCTCTCATTATCATATCATAGTCTAGGATTTAGGGAGACTACTGTACTCTCAGTTAAATCAAATGGGGTATGTTTCTTGTATGTTTAAGAATATCCTCAGGCTGGGTGCAGTGGCTCACACCTATAATCCCAGCACTTTGGGAGGCCGAGGTGGGAGGATTGCCCAAGCCCACAGGTTCGAGACCAGCCTGGGAGACTTGGTGAGACCTCATTTCTACAATAAATCAAAAAATTAGCTGGGTGTGGTGGTACATGCTTATAGTTCCTGCTTCTTGGAAGGCTGAGACGGAAGGATCACCTGAGCCCAGCAGGTCGAGGCTACAGTGACCGTGAGTGTGGCCTGAGCAACAGAGTGAGGCTCAAGCTCAAAAAAAAAGAATGTCCTCATTTGTTTTCTGTTTTTCTCTATTACAACTGTATTCAGTTGCTGATTATACATGGAGGTTGGGTGGAAAGAAGAATTCTGGGAGTAGGTGGTGGGTAATAAGTTTAATACAAATCCTATCAATAAATCTGAACTTTTCAGGAGTGAATTTATGGTATTCTACAAGCAAGTACAGTCTTACATTCACTGAAACAGCAAGGTTAGCTGGGTGTGGTGGCACGGGCCTGTAGTTCCAGCTACTTGGGAGGGCTGAAGTAGAAGGATCGCTTGAGCCCAGCAGGTTGAGGCTGTCGTGGCCGTGAACATACCATTGCACTCCAGCCTGGGCAACAGAGTAGACTTGACTCAAAAAAAAAAAAAGCTAGGCGTGGTGGCTTACATCTGTAATCCCAACACTTTAGGAGGCAGAGGCGAGAGGCTTGCCTGAACCCACGTTTTTGAGAATAGCCTGGGCAACATGGTGAGCCTCACCTCTACAATAAATAAAAAAATTGGTCTGACATGGTGGCACACGCCTTTCAGCTACTTGGAAAGATTACCTGAGCCCAGCAGGTTGAGGCTGTGGTGGCCCTGAGTGTGCCATTGCACAACAGTGGCATTTCGTTGCTAGACAGCTAACAAATTTATTAGCTGTCCTATTGAGTTGACATTTGTTGATTAGAATATGGTGACCTTGATTCATTTCATATTGAATTTATATCTTGATAAGCCTTTATGTCTGTGCAAGAAAGAAAAGGCCATAGCTCTGTATGTGCAACAAAATAACTGATTTGCTTATATTACTTACAATATGCAGAGTATTATACTGTATTTTTATTTCATTCTTTGTTATGTTTTCAGATGTTCTTTAGTGGTACTTTATATAAACTCTTTTTTTTCCTGAGTCAAAATCTCCCTCTGTCGTTCATGCTGGAGTGCAGTGGCACATTCATGGCCACTGCACCCTCGTCCTGCTAGGCTCAGGTGATCCTTCCACCTCGTCCTTACAAAGAGCTAGAATCACAGGATTGTGCCACTACACCCGGCTAATTTTTTTGATTTATTGTAGAGACGAGGTCTTGCCAAGTTGTCCAGGCTAGTCTCAAACCCCTGGACTCAGGCAACCCTCCCAAAGTTCTGGGATTATAGGCATGAGCCACCATACCTGGCTATGTAACTCTATATTCTACATGTCAGAAATTAGTTTTGTATGATATTCTTACAGTCTTGAAGAAACTTCAGAGCTTAAGTTGATGCAGCTTAGTTAATGCTCATTATCCTTTTGTTCTGTTTTCTTTTGCCAGTGTGTTTTATCTGTGTTGTCTAATAAGCCTCTGAGATAGGAATTGATTTTAATGCTAGTGCTGAACACAGCAGCTAATGATTAATGCCTGAAACGTTTACTTAACTTTACCCTTGGCTTAGTCAAATAGTCATGTTTTACTGATTTTATCCAGTAGTTGTTTTCTTATTCATTTGAATGTACAGTGATATAAATTTCTGTCACTTGAATGCTGGGTGCAAAGGCTCACACCTGTTATCCCAGCACTTTGGGAGACCGAGTTGGGAGGATCCCTTGAGACCCGAAGTTCTAGATCATCCTGGGCAACATAGTGAGACCTCACCTCTACAAAAGTAAAAACAATTAGATGGGCGAGGTGGCATGAATATGACCTTGTCTCTACAATAAATCAAAATATTAATTAGCTGGTCGTGGTGGCACCCGTCTGTAGTTCCAGCTACTTGGAAGACTGAGAAGAAAGGATCACTTGAGGACAGGAGGTTGAGACTGCAGTGAGCCAGGATCATGCCACTGCTCTCAGAGTGAGACTCTGTCAAAAAAAACCCCAACAACAACAACAACAAAACTTCTGTAACTTTAGGATAAATTTATGTCTCACAAATACTTTATAAAAGCTCATGTGATCTTGATTGAATACAAGATTCCTAACATAATGTGAATTATGTGATGTAGAGATTACATAATTGAAAATAGTCTAAACATGGAGATTTTCTAGGAATATACAAAGTTAACCTTGACTTCAGAGACAGAAATTTAGGAAACATTTTTAACTGAGTTACACTGAAACTAGTAGATTTGGAAATTAACTTGTGACTTCTGGGATGACCATGGAAACATGTAGGGAAAATGCATTTATATTAGTACTAAGTAATAGTGTAATTATTGCCTTACAGTGTTGTGAAGATTAAATGAGGGAAAGGATGAAGTAAGTGCTGAGTATAGTATCAGACCCACAGACACTCAATAAGTAAATCTGAATCTTTCTTGTAAGCATGTATGAAAGACTGACTTTTGTGATTAAAAAGCAACAAAATCAGATTATCTTCTCAGTATCTAGCATATAGATAAGTAAGTGAATAACAATACAATTCATTTGGAAAACAGTGCCTGTCCCATTGAAAGTACTGAGTATTAGCTATTGTTGTTATCCAGAGAAAGTAATTTGCTCAGCCTGCAGAGTTTCCCAAGTGAGCCTGTGGTCAGGGGAAGGCATCCTTTGTTATTGGTGTCCCGGAGCAACAAATGATTCAATTTGATGGAGGCATTATACTTTTATTTACTATTGTGTGCCCCTTTTTCTTTTATAACCTCCAACTTTTATTCTCTCCTTATAATTTTTTTATTCTGGTAGTTCTAATGTTGCAAGCTCTGGCATACACAGGCATTGATTGATAGTAGCATTTGAAAATCTAAAATAGATGCTGACTATCCCACAGCAGTCTCATTTCCTTCAGGTTTTTCTTAAAAAAAAAGTCAAGTTTTTGTATGACTAGTGATAGATACACAATTATATATATGCTAAAATGTTTTTTATTGATGTAAAAATCGTGTAAATAGTTTTCCATGGATAAAATTGGATTATTTGTTCTTTTAGAATTTATTTATTTATTTTTTGAGTCAGAGTCTCACTCTGTCACACAGAATGGAGTGCAGCGACACGCTCACGGCCACCACAGCCTCAACCTGCTGAGTTCAGACGATCCTTCTGCCTCAGCCTTCCAAGTAGCTGGAACCGCAGGCATGTGCCACCATGCACGTCTAATTTTTCTGATTTATTATAGAGACAGGTCTTGCTATGTTGCTCAGGCTAGTCTCGAACCCCTGAGCTCAGGCAGTCCTCTTGCTTCCGCCTTCCAAAGTGCTGGGATTACAGGCTTGCGCCACCGTGCCCATCTAGAAATAGTTTAAAGGAGCAAATAAAGTTGAAACGTAGGCTTATTTGGTGAGTCTCATCCTTTTATACTAAAGTTTGCCAGGTACATTTTCTGAGCATACACAGTAAGTTCCAGGCACTTTATTGTTGTTTATTAACGATAAGTTGAAAGAATGTACATGTTATGATTATAGTATTTTTGAGAATAAAATTTATCACTGTAGCATATTAAAAAAGTTTGCTTGCGAGCAGGTGGGATGGGGGTTAGAAGAAGCCGGTGTCCAAGGTTATTGGTAGTTTACTATAGGTCACAGGTAGGTAAATCATGGCAGGAAGAATGACAAAATTGCAGTGTGAGAAAAGCACAGTCATTCTCCAAAGACAGTAGTTGAAAATAGCTAAGCTAATTGCTGCTTTTTTCTATGTCTGATAATAAAATTGTATATATTGATTCCCATTATCAGATATTAGATTATATTCAGTTTTTCTCAGTAACCTTTATTTTTCGCTTTATTAACACAAAAAGTATACTAAGGCTAGTCATAGAAATTAATGTCAGTGAATTTGTGAGTTTTAAAAGTTTTTTTCATAATAGCCATTAACAATACATGCTATCTTTGTTTCTGTATGTGGTTTTTTTTCTGTCTCTTTCTGACTGTATGTGACTGCATCTCTCTCTTTCTGATTTACTTAGTCTGGTGCTCTATCTCTGGCTTGACTCTGCATGTATGTATCTGGTTCTGTGTACCGGTGTGGGTATGGGTGTGGGTGTCTTCTGCTACGTGCATGTGTCTACGGTTCTGAAGGGTGGTCCCCCATTAACCTTATACATTTATTTATTTATTTATTATTTTTAAGACTGAGTCTTACTGTGTTACCCAGGCTGGAGTGCAGTGATGCAATCATAGCTCACTGGAGCCTTGAATTACAGTGTTCAAGCCAACCTCCTGACTTCAAGTAATCCCTCGTCTCTGCCTCCCAAAATGCTGCAATTATAGACATGAGCCACAACACCTGGCCTACACTTTTAATCTTATACTTTTTGAAGGTCCAGATTATTTGGTCAGCAATTCCCTTCCTTCTGTTCTAAGTACGCATCAGGATCCTTTATTGGATTCTGTTGGGAGTTGGGAATTTAATGTGTACTTTAGTATAAGAGAAGAAAATTGACATTTGAAATGGTCTTATTTGAAGTATTTAAAATTTTTCTGCATATTCACCTACTGCATTTTATATGTAGAGATAGGAAATGAGTGAGAAATTATATTAACTCTTAAAGTCTATCTAGTGAATGCTAGTGCCTCAGTTGGTTTAGTTTTTCCTGTTTCTAGTCCCTAGACTTTCCCCAAGTTCTGTGATTTCCTAGGAGGACTCACAGGACTCAGCATCTAGTTGTATTCATGACTATGATTTATTATAGTGAAAGAATACTAAGTAAAATCAGCAAAGAGAAAAAGCACATGCTTCAATGTCTGGAAGAAACCAGACCTAAGTTTCTGAGAGTCCTCTCCCAGTAGTATCACACAGGATGTGCTTAATTCTTGTGGTGGTAGATTGTGATACCACGTGTAAAATGTCTATCAAGAAGCTAACTAGAGACTCATTGCCCAGGGTTTTTATTGGCAATTGGTCACACAGGCACTGTCTACCTAGCATAAACCAGAATTCCAGACTCCCAGAAGGAAAACAAGTATTCAACATAAACTGTATTGTTTGCACAAACTGGTTAGGCACAGTGAATCACTCTTATCAGGGATGGTGAGAACCCTCCCAAAATACAAGTTCCCAGGTGCCAGCCAAGAGCCAGTTCTGCAGATGGACCTGTCGAAGGATAACAGTCTCAGGTGTATTATTTATTCTGCGAACTGTGATACTTTAGTATTTAATTACAGAGTAGTTTGCCATGGGAATATAACTCCTTGATGCTGAATATCAGAATCTCTTAATTGATTTCTTATTAGTTTACATCTTTTGTTTTAGTTTTTTTGAGTTGGAGTCTCACTCTGTTGCTCAGGCTGGAGTGCAGTAGCATGCCCACGACTACCCCAGCGTCAACCTGCTGGGCTCAGGTGATCCTTCTGCCTCAGCCTTCCAAGCAGCTTGAACTGCAGGTACATGCTATCATGCCTGGCTAATGTTTTTGTTTTTGTTTTTTTTTGATTTATTGTAGGGTTGAGGTCTCGCCAAGTTGCCCAGGCTAGTCTTGAACCTGTGGGCTCAGGAAATCCTCTCACCTCGGCCTCCCAAAGTGCTGGGATTGCAGGCTTGAGCCACTGCACTCGGTCTAGTTTACATTTTTGTGTGCCTAACTTTTTTATGTGTTAGACATAAGTATAATAGGATATTAAACATATTTTCATTCAAACTAAATTGTGTTTATTTTTGGCAAACAATTGTACAATTTAATTGTGAGTTTTACGTGTATTTCAGTTGTAGGGTTTAGGAGTGCTATTAATCACACCTATGCTCTTAGAATTTTTAAAAATTCTTATTTGAATTGCACTACTATCTATTTTTTCCTCATTTTATATTTTTGCATTTTGCTTACATATATAAGCCTCTTTCATCTTTTTTTTTGGTTAGTAGGCTGTTTTATTTATTTTTTTGTTATTAATTTTGTTCTTAAGGTGTTAACCTGAATCTGATGTTTTGATAGATCATACCTAGGCAGCAAATATGAATTTGTTAACATTCAAATAGTTTTCTCAAATACTTACAGATAGACTCTTTAGAGAGTTAACACTTTGTCTCTTATGACTGTACAAACTTATGCAATGAATAATGTAATGTTGACAAAGTTTGATTTTTTTTTCTTTTTATTGAGTTACAAATTTGGTCTTCATTGCATACTTATGAATTATCACTTTTATGAAGTTTCAGAAATGGTAATTTCTTGACATTAAACTTTTATAGAATTGCTGTCAACTTGATAAGTTTTGTTGTTGTTTTCAGGGGTAGAATTTAGTGGTATTCATATGTGAAAAAACTTGACTGAAAGGGAGAGAAGGGAGAAAACTAAGTCTCAAGTAGTCTGGTGAGACAGATAATTTAATTCATAGTTTAATTAAGTGTTCATGTGTAGAAGTATACTGAATGTTGTGGGGGATACAATATGGAAAAGAAGTATAGTTTCACACTAATATAAAAATTATTTGTTTTACTCATACCATATCCTGAAGGAATATCTTATACAGGTACCCTAGTGAAAAAATAACTTTTTTATCACTTAGGAGTGAAGTGATTTCAGGTCTAAACTCATCCCTAACCATCCTTTAAAGACAACTCTTATGTCATTTCCTTCATGTTGCATTCCCTCGTCTCTCAATTTTCAGAAGTTTCGGAAGCAATTCCTAAATCATGGTTTTTTAAGTAATTAAAATATGGAGCTTCAAAATTTTTTTCCAACAGGTGGGAAGGAGAAACCAAAAACAAATGTAGAAGACTTACAAATTAAAAAGGTAAAGAAGAAAAAGAAAAAGAAACACAAAGAGAATGAAAAACGGAAGCGTCCAAAAATGTATAGCAAATCTATTCAGACCATCTGCTCAGGATTGCTATCTGATGTTGAAGATCAAGAAGCCAAAGGCATCCTAAATGATAACATAAAGGATTACAGTGGAAAGAATTTGGATACAAAGAACTATGATTCCAAAATTCCAGATAACAGTGAGTTTCCATTTGTCTCATTAAAGGAGCCACGAGTTCAGAATAACCTCAGAAGGTTGGACACTTTGGAATTCAAACAGCTCATTCATATTGAGCATCAGCCTAATGGAGGTGCATCAGTTATCCATGCCTACAGTAATGAACTCTCCCACCTGTCTCCTATGGAGATGGAGAGGTTTGCAGAAGAGTTTGTGGGTCTAGTGTTCAGTGAAAACGAAAACTCTGCCGCTTTCTATGTAATGGGTATTGTTCATGGGGCAGCTACTTATTTACCTGACTTTTTAGAGTACTTTTCATTTAATTTTCCCAATTCACCAGTGAAAATGGAGATATTGGGAAAGAAAGATATAGAGACAACGACTATGTCCAATTTTCATGCTCAGGTAAGAGATTTTTAGCTTTTAGTTTTTTAAAATAACTTTTAATTATATGTTTTAGGCAAGTTTCTGTTTTTTGTTCCTAATTAGGTTTGAAATAAAAAGGTAAGACTATAAGGAAACCACTTGGGAATATTAAGAGTAAATTACTTTCTTGATGTGAACATCAGAATTTAAATTTAAATTTCCACTTTTTCCCCTCCTTAAAATAATTAATTAAATAATTCAGTTTCTGTTGTCCTTTTTTTGCAAGAATTTCTCTTTGGCTGTAATGACATGAATTTAGCCATCTATTTTCTAGTCCTTCAACAATTTTCTTACCTGGAAATCACCTAAAATTGTCTTCTTGCTTTATAGTGTCTTAAAAGTACTTAGCACTAGGCCTTTCATATAGCAGACATTGAATAAATGTTGACCATTAAAACATGTGTATCTGTTATTGTGTAATTACATGAGAAAAGTAGCGCTCAGTGCATATATTGAACTAATTTCCATTTCCTACCCTTCTCTGTGGTGTTGACTATACATTGTTCCAGAAAGTAGAGACAGAAGAGAGTCTGCTGATTCTTGAAAGTGAATGTGGGTCCATCTAAAAGACTGGTGCCATTGTCACCTCCCTTCAGATTAGGGACTGTTTAGGCTGGGAGATTGGACTGTTCTCACAGTTGTGCTGTAGTTTTTGGTTTTCTAGGCACAGTAATAATTGACAACATTCTAGTTTAGAAGGAAAGAAGTAAAGGAAGTGTCAAGTGGATCTAGTGATTATCCTAGCCTTTCTCAATTTATGAATAATTTCTCAATTTATGAATGTCTTTCAACATAGAGAAGAAAAACTTATTGTTTAAAGATTGTCAGCAGTGCCAGCAGAACAAACTTTTAATTCTCAACCAGGGCTCGTTTCTTTATTCTGAGTATATTCCTTTTTTAAATAGGTGTTCATGTTATGGTCTCTGATAGTTTAAATGTTCAATCACATTCATATAGACCACACCCTGCCACCCCAACAAGTATGTTTGGTGTATATTCTGTAGTATACTGTAGTATGGAAAATGAGAAAATATTTATTTATTTATTTATTTAATTTTATTTTTTTTGAGCTGGAGTCTCACTCTGTCGCCCAGACTGGAGTGCAGTGGCCGCTCCCGGTCACTGCAGCCTCGACCTGCTGGGCTCCGGCGGTCCTTCCGCCTCAGCCTTCCAAGTAGCCAGAATTACAGGCATGCGCTACCACGCCCGGCTGATTTTTTGATTTATTGTAGAGATGAGGTCTCACTGCCCAGGTGGGTCTCGAACCCGCGGGCTCAGGCAATCCACTCACCTCAGCCTCCCAAAGGCGTGGGATTACAGGCTGAGCCACAGAGCCCGGCTAATGAGGCAATATTTAAAGTCTTAATGTGTGTGTGTATGTGTGTGTGTGTGTGAATCGTCTCCTAATGTAACACCTTTGAGATCTGAAATATAAATATTTTTTTAGAGCAGAAAGGGAGCTATAGACCATCCATTGCTAGCCTTGTCATTTTATAGAATTCCAGCATGGTTCATTACTTCTCTGAGATTACACCTGAGTTTAGTGACAGAACCAAGACTGATATGTGGTAATAGTGTCTACTATATATTTAATACTGACTGTGCCAAGGACTGTTCTAAGCATTTTGTATGTAATAACTCACTTATTCGGCATTACAGCCTTATTTTGGCAATAAAGAAACACATGAGAGAAGAAACAATGTGCTCAAAGTCCCTCAGAACTAGATCATTTGTCATTTTATTATATGTCTGCTAAATGCCAGGTTTTTATGCTAGGCTTCTTGACTCCCTATGCTGGTTGTTTCTACAGATTCACAAACTTTCTTGCTGTCATACTGTGTAAGTTTACTTCAGTAAGCCCGTACATGTGATAATGCATTGATACATCACTATATACTTTTCAAATAAGTTTAGGAATTATTTATTTCATATTAAATAAGAATTTTTATCTTAGCTGTTACATATATACAGCATGAAACTGCTTTTATTATTAAACAAAATGAGATACTGGACTCATTAATCATGCCAGTGTGTGTCTAGGTTGTAGATCTCAGGACCTTGATGAACTACCTACCCTGGTGACTACTGTTGCCATCACCTCTTCAGACTTTTTGGGAAATATATATTACAAGGAGGAAGCTCTAGGTGGATACATCCTCTTTGTTGCCAGCTGTGTGTCTGGCCCCACATTTGTGTGATCTACTATCCTGGTGACCTACACATGTCGGCTGCAGGGACTACTTTTGCTTCTTTAGTTCTAGACTTCAAGGCAGGAAACTACATGTGCAAGGATCATATTTCTTTTATCACAAGATCTTTCAGAGCTTATCAGTCTTGTGAGTGGAGAAGAATATCTAGTGAAAGCTTTCCTGAACTATTCATTTGATATTTTCTCCAGACTGGTGGCTTACTTTACTTGTTTTTTTAAAGAACTTAGGAGACTGAGGAAGTTGTCTGTGGACTGGGAAGTAGGCTTGGGTTTGTTCTTAGGCATTGACTTTTTGAAACTGGAATATTAGTAGACAAATAAAATACATATTCTAGCCCAGTTCTATTTCTAATCCCTTTAGTCCTCCCAGTAAAAGTTCTGTCTCTTCACCTATGTTGAGGTGTCCCTACAGGAATTTTTTTAAAAAAGTAAACTTCTTATTGAAGTATAATATGTATACACAGAGATGTGAAACTTGAGGGATCTTCACAAGTGAACATACCCATGATTTTAAAAGGTAGACTATCGCTCGTGGCCAGAAACACACCCAAGCCCTTCTTTACCATGCCCACTCCCCAAACCACCACGTAAACACACACCTTGTTAATCACTGTCTGACTTTGAACAGCACTGATACGTTTTGCATGGTTTAGAACTTTTAAAAATAGAATCAAATAGTGTGTACTTTATTGTGTGTAGTCTCTTTCCCTCAGGATAATGATTGTGAGTTACATTCATTGGTATGTAGCAGTGTTCATTTTCTTATTGCTGTATGGTGTTTCATTGCATGAGTAGACCATAATTTATTTGTCTGGTTTACTATAGGTATACATTTAAGTTGTTTCCAGTTTAGGGCTGTTTAACAGAGGTGTCACAGATATTTTTGTACATGTGTTTTTGTGAGCATATGTATGTGTTTCTGTTGATATCTAGCGAAGATTGGAATTTTGGGATCAGAAGGTATGCAAATATTCAACTGTGCTAGGTTATTATACCAGTTTTACATTTCTAATAGCAGTGTTCTGTATCCTTGGTCACAGTTAGCAATGTCTATCTTTTTCATTTTAGCCATTCTGGTATCTGTATAGTGGTATTTTCCTTTGGTTTAACTTGTGTTTTCCTGATAACTAAGGATGTCCAAGTACATTTTTGTATGATTATTTTCCAGTTGAATATTCTTGTTTGTAAAGTCCTTGGTCTACTCTTTTGTCCATTTCCCCCCTCTCCTCCCTTCCCCTCCCCTCCCCGAGTTGAGGTCTCACTGTATTGTCCAGGCTGGAGTAGAGTGGTACAATCATGGCTCACTGCAGCCTTGACCTCCTGGGCTCAGGAGATCTTTCTGTATCAACCTCCCAAGTAACTGGAACTACAGGCACATGCCACAATGTACAACTAATTTTTTGATTTTTTTGTAGAGGTGAGGTGTTGCTGTGTTGCCCAGGCTGGTCTCAAACTCCTGGACTCAGGCAATCCTCCAGCTTCAGCCTCCTGAAGTTCTGGAATCACAGGCATCAGCCACTGCACCCGGCTATCCGGCCATGCCCATATTTTCTTCTTTTTTTTTTTGAGCTGGAGTCTCACTCTGCTTCCCAGGCTGGAGTGCAGTGGCATGCTCACAGCCATCCCAGTGTTGGCCTACTGGGCTGTGGCGATCCTTCCGCCTCAGCCTTCCAAGTAGCCAGAACTACAGGTACGTGCTACCACACCTGGCTAATTTTTTGATATATTGTAGAGACGAGGTCTCATCAAGTTGCCGAGACTGGTCTCAAACCCCTGGGCTGAGGTAATCCACTTGTCTCAGCCTCCCAAAGTGTTGGGATTACAAATTTGAGCTACCACACTCGGCCAATGCCCATTTTCTTACTTGCCTTATTTCCTAGTTGACTTGGACTATTTTATATATTGTAGATGACACTCTTTTGTCAGCCAAATATATTGCAAATATTTCCTCTCACTTTGTGCCTTATCTTTTCAGTCTTAAGACTGTCTTTTGATGACTTAAAGTTCTTCATTTGAATGTAATCTAATTTATAATCCCCTCCCACAGTTATGACTAGTGCTTCTTATGTTCCGTTTTAAAAATCTTTACCTCAAGGTCATTAATATATTCTCTGAAGTTTCCATCTGAAAACTTTTATTATCTTACTGTTCACATTTAAATCTGTGGTTCATTAAATAGCAATACAAATACTGTGAAAGATCTACAGTTTATGTGGAATTGATTTTTGTATATGGTCTGAGGTAAAGATTAAGGTTCATATTTTTTCATATAAATATCCAGAGGACCCAGCATCATTTATCAAAAAGATACCCATTCCTTATTGCATTGTGGTGTCATCGTAGTCATAAATCAGCTGATCATATACTTGGGAGACCTCTCAAAACCCAGGATTATCTCATTGACCTCCACTAGGTAAGTGTTCTAGAAACTAATGGGCATCAGTGTGTACCAGCTAGTGTTTTTGTGAAAAGCTGCATATGACTTAAGTGCATTTTTCAGTGTGTTTGCCCATTTCATGATGGGTGATTTATGAGCACCCCTGTCCACACCATGCTGAACTCAGTTCAGCAGTTTTTGACCAACAACAGCATGACCCCATGTCCCACCTTCCCTGAGTGACTTTTTTTGTTTCCCTGATGAAAAAGGTTCTCAAAGGGAAATGTTTTGCCGATGTGGAAGAGGTGAAACAAAAAAATGGCAGCAGCACTAAAAGGCATCAAAATTGATGAGTTCAAAAACTGTTTTGAGGAGTGAAAAAAGCATCTCAGTAGGTGTATTGCATCAAACAGAGTACTTTAAAGGTGACTGAAGTTTAAACATGTAAGAATAAATACACCATTTTTTAGCCGGGCTCGGTGACTCAGCCTGTAATCCCGTGCCTTTGGGAGGCTGAGGTGAGTGGATTGCCTGAGCCCTCGGGTTCGAGACCCACCTGGGCAACTTGGCAAGACCTCATCTCTACAATAAATCAAAAAATTAGCCAGGCGTGGGAATGCGTGCCTGTAATTGCGGCTACTTGGAAGGCTGAGGCGGAAGGATCACTGGAGCCCAGCGGGTCAAGGCTGCGGTGACCGGGAGTGGCCACTGCATTCCAGTCTGGACGACGAAATGAAACTCCAACTCAAAAAACCAAAAAAACCCCAAATAAATAAATACACCATTTTTTATAAATTCCAGGTTTTTTTGAGTCCCCCTCATATGTGTGAGTCTGTTTCTGGACTTTCTCTGATTCCATGACTTTATTTGTTATAATTGCTACAGCTTTATAATCAATCTGTCTTTCTATCTATCTATCTATCTATCTATCTATTTATCTATCTAATTAGATGTGGTCTTACTCTGTTGCTCAGGCTGGTGTGCAGTGGAAAAAATCATAGCTAACTGCGCCTTGAACTCTTGGGCTCAAGCAATCCTCCTATTGTAGCCTCCTAAGTAGCTGAGACTTGAGATATGCACCACCATGCCTGGCTAATTAAAAAAAAAAATTTTTTTATAGTGGTGGGGTCTCACTATGTTACCCAGGCTGATCTTGAACTTCTGGTCTCAAGTGATCCTCCTGCCTTAACCTTCTGAGGATTATAGGTGCATGCCACTGTGCTCAGCTTATAATAAATCTTGATATCTAGAATAAGTTTGTCAGTTTTGTTATTCTTCAAGATTTCCTTGGTTCTTTAAATTTTCATGTATATTTTCAAACCCCACCGAAAAGTCTGGGATATTGATTGGTATTACAGTGAATCTGTAAATAAGTTTGAGTGCAGTTGATATCTTAACAATATTGAATCTTCCGGTCTGTGATCTTGGTATTCCCTTTCATTTGTCTTTTTATTTTCTGTCAATAGTACTTTCTGGGGTTCTGAATGAACATCTTTTGTTAGAGTTACTCCTAGATATTCAAGGACTTTGTTAATCACTCTTTTTGAGAACTTGGAAGCTGTCAGCACTTTTTAGAACATCACATTAATGTTCATCTTGAGAAATTGAAAATATATTTTGTACTCCATTTCTCTTCCAACTCCTCTGTCTTTTCTATGGTATTATTGTGCATGTGCTGGTTATTTGGAGTGTTAGAAGTTTAATAATGAGCTAGATGTGATGCGTTACTTGAAAATAAAAAGTTTAGTAATTAGGCTATGTAAAATTTAAAAACAATTAGTTTTTCTTTTATGAATGCTTGTTAGTTGAATCATATAGTGAAACTGCTTATTTCAGTGGCATCAAATGAATACGCCTACATGCTGGTGTGTGAGATTTGTCTTTACCAAGATAATTGGTTAAAATGATAATATTAATTGAGCTAACATGAGTTAGTATTCTAGGGGAAGAAGGGCAGGAGTACCAATATTGGAAAGTAGTTTCACTTAATGTCAGTGTAACAAAGACAAATTGTATATAATAAAGCCAAATTAATGTTTCAGTGGTTGCTCAGGAATAAAGCTTACTGATTTGATCATGATGACTTCTCATTAAGATCAGATGTCCTTCAACATATGAAAGGGCTACATCCCAACAAACACATTATAAGTAAAAAATATTGTAAAGTTGAAAATGCATCTAAACCTCCAAAAGTCAAACAATTGCAAGTAAGCTGAACCATTGTAATTCCAGATGCTCCTTGACTTAACTTACTATGTTATGTCCCCATAGACATAGTAAAGTCAAAAAATTGTGAGTTGAATCGTCTGAGTTGGGAACTGTTTTTACTAAGTTAAGTTGGGTTGGTTCAACAGAACCTGCTCTAGTTGTGAGTTGATAATGCTTTCTACAGAGCAGAGGAAAGCAGAACTGTAGAGAAAATTTACATGCTGTAAAATTTTATAATCCAGTAACTCCTTAAATTTCTTTTCTACCTCTTACATTCTGAAAAACCTTTGATCCAGTTAAAACCAGTCCAAAAAGCAGTATTCGAAAGATCCAGAAATATTTAAGAAGAGAAAGTAGAGTGGTTTTGATAGAAGGGTAGAAATCTGACCTTTATTCTTTTTATTTAATTTTTGTTTGGAGAATATATTTAGTGGCATTAAAGAAATTCATGATAATGTTATAGGGACCCTATGTAATTAATTCATCATTTTTAATGAATAAAAGAGTATATATAATGTTAAACTATGTATTTTTTCTCCCAGGTATCCTAATATTGTAACCTTTGTAAATAGTGAAGCTTGGAATGTTGTCAGCAACCCATTAGTTTGAATCTTCAAGACAGGTCCTCATATGTCCAAGTTTAGATCAGACTCAAAGAGACTCACTACCACTAGCAAAGCTGCTATATGTGGTGGTAAAAGTTGTATACTGCAGGCATTCACAGTGATGTGCATGGCAGCTCCCAGAGTGTGCAGCTGATGGTCCTGACTAACTAGTGCTTGTGGAACCCAAGCCAAGTCCATGATGAGTTTGCATTTTCATGAACCTAGTTTTCTGGATTTGTTTTTGTTCTTAAAATCAGAGCAACCAAAATAATTCACCTTAATGCTATGGAAGCTAACAGACGACAAATTATGTAGCTATTTCTGTGATTTTTTTATAGTGACAGTGTTTATCTTCATAATATTTGTTACTTTGTAGCTTCCACAACTATTCATTTTTTGAGATCTACATGGACTTTTCCCAGACTTTATAACCTGTCTGTATCAGTTTTTCTGCAAAACTTAGTAGCTCAAAAAAAGTTATTATTTCTCACAATTCTTTGTGTTGGCTAGACAGTTCTTTTGGTTTCTGCCTACTCAGCTGGGGCTATATAGCTTCATTCTGATGTTTGGCAGACCAGTGGTCTTGGGAGATCTTGCTTATATGGTTAAGGTTGACGCATGTTAGTTGGGTTGATGGCCGGCCACATTTCTCTCATATTTCAGTTGCCTCAGTAAAAATGTGGTGAATGGGCCTCATTTTTAAAAATAAAGGACGCAGTAGGCTAGCTTAGGTTCGTTTTCATAGTGGTGGTTGCAGGGCTCTACAGGGTATAAATAGAAAAATAGCAGCCCCCTCTTCCCCTTAGTGTATAAGCTTCTGCTTGTGTTGTGTTTGCTAATGTTTCATTGAGGAAGTCACACGGCCAAACCCAGATTCATGGGGTGGAGAAAAGACTTAACTTCTTGATGTGGAATGGCACAGTCACATTGCACAGGAGTGAGCATACAGGCTTGGAAAGAATTTGTGGCCCTTTGTAGTCTACCACATCTGTTCAGTTTTTTTCTACTGTCTCTAGTTCATTCAGAAATTCACTCATACATTTATTGTGTTCCTGTGTCCTAGATGGCAGGGAAACAAAAAGTAAAACAGGAATTTTCTCTGTCAAGAAATAAATGAGATTTATGCTTTATTCTGTGTCTAATCAGCACTTACTCTGAACCCCGTACTTTTGTGAGAATGTGAAAACTGGAACTGTTATTTTCTAACTATCCTTCCCTCATTTCCAAACTCTCAATCTTGTTTTTATATTATCCTTGTTCGAAATTGTTTCTCAGGAAACTTATGCCAAAGTGTTAGATGATTAGGTCTATAGTTTTGATAATGAAACTTATGAAATCTGATCGTTTAACCCTGCATCTCTACAGAATTAGGGGAGAAAGCTATCATTTGTTGAATTCATACGGCGGGGGTGGTCATTCACTGTGTGAGGTTAGTAAGGATAGTTTAATGGTCCATCTTTGAAACATGTCCTGCCTTTGAAATTTTCATTTTGGCCAATTGTGCCTGCCCCATCCTGCTCAGATACTTATTATAACTGATCTAGAAAAATCTTATCATGCTCTATCTAATTGAGAAAGAAACTTTTTTCGCCTTTATTGTACTAATTTTAAAATGGATAATATTTTAATTCTTAGTTGAGGTAAAATGTTGATTAAATGTCATTTATATGTTAAAATGTTATGTTTTGATTTAAAAGTATATGCCTGATATGATGGGGAATGGCTCCCCCTTGTGGCACACTCATTTATATGCTTAGATTGCCTCAGTAAAAATGTGCTGAGCTGGCCTCGTTTTTTAAAAATAAAGGACTCTCCTCTCTCTCTCCAGCCCCTAAAAACAAAACAAAGCAAAAAGCAACAGAATCGAATCAACCACCTCTTCTGCCCTCACCCTCTCAATTTTTGGCTTTAATAATTATTTTATTGTATTGTCTCCAAATTGGTGCTTATACAAGCTAAAAAATTACCTTCTGTGTTTGTTATGATCACTATTAAAGTATTCTGAGGAACTTTTGGTATCTTAAGATGTTTATAGGTGTATTAACACAACTATAAGAAAAACAGCTTTTTTTGTTGTTGTTGATGTTGAGTCTTGGCTCACTCTTGTCACCCCAGACTGGAGTGCACTGGTAAGATCATGACTCACTGTAGCCTGAAATTCCTTCTACCTCATCCTCTTGAGTAGCTGGGACTATAGGCGCATGCCACTGTGCCCCACTTGCTTTTTTGATTTTTTTTGTAGAGATGAGGTCTCACTATGTTGTCTAACCTGGTCTTGAACTCCTGGGCTCAAGTGATCCTTCTACCTTGACCTCCAGAAATGCTGGGATTGTAGGCATAAGTCACCATATGTGGCCAAAAAACAGGTTTTGAACTCAAAATAGTTAGTGTAATGTTAGACGAAGTCAATTGTATTTATTTGGGTGAGATTTCTTGGAAATTTCAATAGCCAACATATGTGTGAAATTCACTCAGAAATTCACTTCTTCCAAACAAGAAAGCTTTTCCAAACTTAGTAGACTATAGAATCTCTTCTTTTCAGAACACAGTTTTGGAAACAGCCAGTTGTTTCAAGTGAGTAATTCTTTGTGGTTTTTGGAATTACTTATTATGACTGTATTTGCCTTTTCTGTTGCAGCAATTTTTATAATTAAAATAAGAGGAGACTAATAAATCTTGCAGATTTATTTTTGGCAATGGATTGTCTGTTAAGCCTACTTTTTTTCTTTATAGCAAGCAAGAATACCTTAGAATCATAGTTTTTTATTTTATCTTATTTTTTATTTTTTTATTTTTTGAGTTGGAGTCTCACTCTGTCGCCCAGACTGGAGTGCAGTGGCCACTCCCGGCCACCGCAACCTCAACCTGCTGGGCTCCGGCGATCCTTCCACTTCAGCCTTCCAATTAGCCGGAACTATAGGCGCGCGCTACCATGCCTGGCTAATTTTTTTTTGATTTATTGTAGAAATGAGGCCTCGCCTGCCCGGGTGGGTCTCGAACCCGCGGGCTCAGGCAATCCACTCACCTCAGCCTCCCAAGGTATGCGGGATTACAAGCTGGGCCTTAAAGATTGTGTTAGGAGTAATGAATAGAGTTTTAGTTTAAATATAATTTAATTAATTCATTTTCTGTTAACCAGAACTTCTAAGATTTTGTTATTGTCACTTATTGTCTACGAGTACAGTCAGCCTCTTACTTCCTACTTTTTTCTTTTTCTTTATAACATGTATAGAGAATACACAGGGGAAAAGTGAGAATGTGACCATGAAGGTTGTGGGTTTTGGGGATGGGTGGGTGACTGTAAGGAAGAAACATAGATTCAAAATATTACATCTCTTCTAAAGAGCACTATTTTAATATAAGCTTTTACAAAAGTATTTTAAAATTTCAAAAATGTATTCTTTTTGAGAAATTTTTAACTAAATCAAGAGAAGTCATATGTGTGGTCTTTGTAATTTATTGCATTTCTTTTTTAGGAAGTAAATATGTTTTAAAACAGTGACGTGTTTTGATTTTTTCAGGTTAATTTTTTAACCGCATCAGAAAACTCGTTTGTTTAATGTTTACTGAAGTGAATAAAAGCAAATACAGTAAGATCATATCCAGCACCATCAGGATGTGAGGCTTTCCGGAAAAGTGATTTTTCCGAGATAATGGAAGCATACAGTTTTAAGTACCAAGACTGTTATAAAGATACCTCCTCTACTGAACATACGCACCAGAATTAACTTTCTTTCCAGTCGTGGTTTATCTTCATGATGTTTTAATACTGATACCCTAGAGCAGCTGTAGCTGTACTTACCCTGCCTTCTAAATTTGTAGTTTTTTGTCTGTTACGATTTTAGAGATTAGTTACAATTGTGAATAAATGGGAACATATAAGTAAGAAGATGACCTTTTATAAGCCAAAGTCTTTGTGGCATTTATTTTGCCTATTTAGAGATTCTTCCAATCCTTATCTGTTCCCTCCTCCCACCCCATGGCTCTTGAGTCCTTTTAGTCCTTCATGGTCCACATAGGTGATTTTTAAAGAATTGAGGCTTTGTGTGCTTTTTTTTTTTTTTGATATTGTAGATATGATTTTTTTCTATGTAATAGGCAAATTCTATATATTTGGTATACGTAGTACCATAATAAGACATGTCACCAAAATCAAGAAGTATTTACATTTTTGTGAAAAGCATGTGAATTTTATTCTTGTATTTTGCTTTAACAGCTTAAATGCCATCTATATATTTCATCAAGTGATGTATGTTTTGAATTTGAAACATTGTGTAATTTGCTATGCTTAAAACATTAAATTAGTGGTTACAACTGATTTAGTACAGGCTTGAAGTACTGGGTTATTAAACTAGAAAGAAGTTTGAAATAGTATTTAATGAAAAGTTGTGTTACAATACATTTTAAAATTCAAGCCAGGCATGTGGCTCATGCCTGTAGTAATCCCAGCAAATTGGGAGGCTGAGGCAGGAGAATTGCTTGAGCTCAGGAGTTTGAGACCAACCTGGGCAACATAGCAGGACTTTACCTTTACAACAAAAAGGAAAAAAGAAAACATTAGCTGGGGCGTGGTGGTGTGCACCTGTAGTCTTAGCTACCTGTGAGACTAAGGCAGAAGGATTGCCTGAGCCCTGGAGGTTGAGGCTGTAGTGAGCCATGATCCATGCCAGAGTGAGACCGCAACTCATAAATAAATAAATAAGAAATTTAGGTAGCCTTTACAAATTAAGATACTGATTAGCTTCAGCTTAAAATTTTCAATATTTAGTTTTAAATTTAAATATGTTTATATCTATTCATTTGGGTTTTCATGGTTTTATCTTTACTATTTGGAGAATAAATATTATGGAGGAAAATTACTGTTTTTTTGTTTTTGATTTGGAGTCTCACTCTGTCACCCAGACTGGAGTGCAGTGGCACCCTCCTGGCCCCTGCAGTCTCAACCTGCTGGGCTCCAGCGATCCTTCTGCCTCAGCCTTCCAAGTAGCTGGAACTACAGGCACGCGCTACCACACCCCGCTAATTTTTGATTTATTGTAGAGATGAGGTCTCACCAGGTTGCCCAGGCGGGTCTCGAACCCGTGGGCTCAGGCAATCCACTTGCCTCAGCCTCCCAAGACGCGGGATTACAGGCTGAGCTACTGAGCCCGGCTACTGTTTTTTTTTTTTCTAAACATAGTTAAGAATATAAAGTTTTTATAAAGACCAAATATCCTAGTAGAATTTACCTTTGGTTTTAATAGTGGGAAAAAAGGATCTACTTTATAATTTTTGTACATTTTGTTTAAAAGGAAGAGAGACTTTTACTTTTGTTATAGTTATATGTATAAAGGAGTTTTACATGTAATCTATATGTATTTGTATGTATTTTGCCATGAGATAAGAACTATAAAGATTCAATTAGGATATTTAAGAACATAATCTGAGTAATGTTTTTATTACTTTAAAAACTTAGGTTCTCAAAAACATCCTTTGACATATTTATGCATTTTAATAGGACCATACTTAAAACAATCATCACAAGATACAGCCTCTTCTTAAAGTAGTCTCCAAACTAGACTCAGGATAGGGAGAAAATCACATTCTGATTTATTCATTATTTATTATGTTAAAAATTGTAATGTGTAGGTCTGTACTAATTTAGACATATGCTTTATTGTTAAACACAGAGTAACATTTGTAAAGTTGAAGAAGTTAAAGTAAATGTCTAATTTGAATGAAATGCGATGGCTAGGTTAGTAATACTCTTTCAATCAATTTGAGTATTCTAATCTAAAGTAGCATCGTCTAGTCAAAGTTAGTAAAGTATTTAAGACCCAACATGCCATTTGTCTGTACTCTTAGCACTCAAGTTTTACTCATTTTTTCTGTTGTTCAATAATACCTGTTTTATTCAAATTTATTTTTTAAAATATTTAAATTTAAAACTCCTATAGTTATCTGCAGATTCAAAACTGAGACCACAAACTTAGAGTCACTTAACAAAATTAGTGTGTTATAATCTGGTGAATTTGCTAGTGTTCAGATTGATACCCTTAGCTGTGTTAGACTGCATTACAGAAATGCATACTGATGACTGATTTTCTTATTCTAGTACAACGAATGCATGTCAACATCTAGAGTTGGGTTTTAACTTTTTTGCTCTCTCAGTATAGAAGATGATAGGAACTTTTAGGAGACAGGAAAAAGAAGAGACTGTGAGTACAGCATGGTGGCATGGACCCCAAATTCTTTTTTTTTTAATGAATCAGCATCTCACCCTGTTGCCCAAGCTGGAGTGCAGTGGCATGCTCATGGCCAGTGCAGCCTCGGCCTGCTGGGTTCAGGTGATCCTTCAGCTTCAGCCTTCCAAGTAGGTGGAACTATAGGCATGTGCTACCATGCCTGGCTAATTTTTTTATTTATCGTAGAGATGAGGTCTTGCCAAGTTGTCAGGCTGGTCTCAAATCCCTGGGCTCAGGCAGTCGTCTCGCTTCTGCCTCCCAAAGTGCTGGGGTTACAGGCATGAACCACAGTGCCTGGCTCCCAAATTTTTTAACTTGGGACTTGGAGGAATGGTTTGTGGTTCTGAGATGTAAGAATTTTTGACAGTTTAGGAAAACTTAAGCTTGAAATTCTAGTAAATAAACATTAATGAATCTGTGTGTTTTTATACTGCTTTGCTGATTATGATAATAGAATTCTCTGTCTTAATTATTCTGTTGTGGGAATACGTGCCTTAGGGTTTAGATACTTTGTTACATTGTGATACTCTACTAGCTGTGGTTGTGAGGATTCAGCTTTTGTTGAGAATATCTTTTATAATTTGTTTCTATGGTGTGATGAAAGGTTAATCATCCAGGTTTGTCTGAGATACAAGACTTTCAGTTTTAAAACTGTGATATTCCTGGGCAACTGGGATGAATTTGTCTCCTAAATTTAGTGGCTACAAAAGCTAATCCAGAGAAAAAGATAATTAGTTTTTTGCTTAAAGTTTATGGAAAAGTTGTTTAGCTTAAGTCTTGACTTGTTAACTCATTTTTTTTTCTAAACATAGTTAAGAATAAAAAGTTTTTATAAAGACTTTCATGTCTGAAAACACCTAGGTTTCTTTTTCAGGATTTTTTATCAGGATTAAAATGTCCTTCCGAAAATTCAGGTATCAGTGAATTGTGAGATGCAGTCTGGCTTATTTTGGCTATTTGAATGCCACCCATTTGTTAGTTCTGTGATAGGTGACTTTATGTAATTATTAAGTTCAGTTAAGAAAACTAGAGTTTAAGGAATGTAAAGGTCATATAGCTGGCAGATAACAAAGGTTTGGATCTTAGAATTCCTGATTCTCAATTTCTAGTACTTTTTCATTATAAACTGGATTATAATGAAAATTATAATTATATACTGGATCCTCATTCAACTGGTAAGAGTATAAACTGGATCCTCATTCAATTGGTAAGATCTTGAAAGGAGGATCATCCTCAGTGGCCTGTAAACATACAAACTACTGGTGATGGTTAAATGTAACATTTTTAGAGGGTTTACTTTGGAAAATTCTAATAAAAAGATACGAGCGAACCATCACTTTAAAAAATGCAGATATATCAGCTTTTGAATGTAATTTCAGTGGCATTATAGATCAGATAATGAACTCACGTGTTATAAGGAGATGTTCTTTATGCTGTTTATCTGAACTGTATCTTTATAAGCAGTGTATGGGAATAGTTAGAGAAAATTGATTTAGTGCAAGTTTTTCTTGTAATTAATTATTGATTATTGTTAGTAAAGGTTTTTGTTTTGTTTGCCTCATATTATGATATAATATTCTGAGACAACATAATTTATTGTTACATAGTGTTGGCAAGCTTAAGTGTAACCTTTAATTAAATCCATATTCTTTAGGTAAAAAGAACGTATTCTCATGGTACTTACAGAGCTGGCCCAATGCGACAAATAAGCCTGGTGGGAGCAGTTGATGAAGAAGTGGGAGATTATTTCCCTGAGTTCCTTGACATGTTGGAAGATTCACCATTTTTAAAAGTAAGAGATAATTTGTTATGAGATTAAAGCTAAAAAAGAGAAAATGATATCAGCAATCTAGATTTGTTACTTTTATGCTACAGATGATATGAATGAATGGGTACTTCAGAATTAGCAAAACATAGATTTTATTTGAATTGGAGGAAAAAAAAGGAAGAGATGGGAAATGAGTGATTCTTGTGTAGTGTGTACATGTGAATTCTTAGGTTCTAATTACAGTGGCAAAGCTAAGTAGTGGACCAGAAAATAACACCTATGGCAGCCACATTAGGAAATTAGGTTCCATCTGTTTAACAACTCTTTATAAACTGAATAATAAGACTTAAGAAGTACAGAAAGGAGCCGGGCTCAGTGGCTCAGCCTGTAATCCTGCGCCTTTGGGAGGCTGAGGTGAGTGGATTGCCTGAGCCCGCGGGTTCGAGACCTGCCTGGGCAGCGAGACCTCATCTCTACAATAAATCAAAAAATCAGCCGGGCATGGTAGCGTATGCCTGTAATTCCAGCTACTTGGAAGGCTGAGGCGGAATGATCGCCCGGAGCCCAGCAGGTCGAGGCTGCGGTGGCCGGAAGCGGCCACTGCACTCCAGTCTGGGCGACCGAGTGAGACTCCAACTCAAAAAAAAAAAAGAAGTACAGAAAGGATGTCTGCTAAATTAATATGTTTGAGACAAAGGGATGACCGTTTGGCATGGTGGAAATCTAGCCTGGGAAATTGAACATGCCTGTTTTAGCAGCCTTGGTTATACATAGCTGGGATGGGCAAGCCATTTAAACCTTCTGGGCTTCAGTTTCATCATCCATAAAATAAGGTGTTTAGACAATGTAGTTAAAGGCTCCTTCAAAGTCTTTAAATAATTTCTAGCCAGATTCCTTTTTTTTCTTTAAATAGCTTCTACATTCAAAAAAACGTTTCTTACTGTAAATTCCTGGGGCTATTTCACTGAGAGAGAAATCTCAGAGCTGTGTAGTTAGGTTAATTATTTAATCAGTAATTCAAAGGTCAGTGTGAGTCTACCCTGAAATTTACAGTCCAAGTGAGCAGCCGAATGTGACAAGATCAGTTTATCTCTAATACTCACCAGTATCATCTGCTGAAGTTTAATGCCATATCATCTGTTGACCATCTCTTCTTTTTTCTCTTCTGCCTGCTCAATTTTTTTTTTTTTTTGAGTTGGAGACTCACTCTGTCTCCCAGACTGGAGTGCGG